>NW_007231753.1:326121-347199 GCF_000164805.1 Carlito syrichta | reverse complement strand
CCGGCGGAGCGGGGATAGGGGTCGCTGTTAATACCTATACTAAGTTGTCTCGTCAGTTAATTGATGATGTTCAAACTCTCTCTGGAACTATTAATGATCTACAAGATCAAATTGATTCTTTAGCTGAGGTAGTTCTACAAAATCGCAGAGGATTAGACCTATTAACTGCAGAACAGGGAGGAATCTGTTTAGCTTTACAGGAACGATGCTGTTTCTACGCCAACAAGTCTGGCATCGTCCGAGACAAAATCAAGAAATTACAAGAAGACCTCATCAAGCGAAGAAAAGAATTGTTCGAGAACCCGCTTTGGACCGGACTTAATGGACTCCCCCCTTACCTTCTCCCTGTCTTGGGCCCCCTCTTTTGCCTCCTTTTGCTCATAACCTTCGGTCCCTGGGTGTTTCGCCATTTTACTAATCTTATCAAAAAACAAATTGATGCTGTCCTCTCTAAACCTATCCAAATCCATTACCAACGGCTGGCATTGGCAGAAGGCACGGAAAAGGACTACTACGGCTCCCTCCCTACGGGGACGACATGATAACCAGAGGCATGTCTACCCTCTCCCTTTAAGGGGAACAGGGTATGAGCACCGGGATGAGTGTAGAACAATGTATTGCAAGGGAAGGTCTCAAAAACTTCGACCTCCTCTGGGTATCCCTGTGAGCACGCCTGGCTTGCATAGAGGTTGGTATCTAATTTTCTAATTTTCTCAAAAATCAATTCTGGCTCTGCCTCTCCTCCCCAAAAGATACCAAGAGCCAATGGTGGTGGACTCGGAGAATCCACGGGAGGAGCCGGGCCCCTACTCCCTCACCCGGTTAATGCTCACCATCCCTTCTGTCTTTGAACAGAAAGGGAGGAGATGTTGGGAGCCATTTTAAAAATAGCAATCATCTCATATAAGCCTTCTTCTTTGTCCTCCAAAAAGCCCGCGCGCGCCAAGCCACAACACCCCTCCCACCTCCTCTCCTCATACCACCCACTACTCTTCCTCCTATCATAAGCTGCCACACGCCCTATTTCAGCCCGCCCCTCTTTGCTATGTATATAAGCAATCGCCTAACAATAAAATTTGGAGGCTTGATCAGAACACTGTCTTGCCTCCATTCTGCGTGTCTCCTGTCTCTTTCTCTCTCTTGGTCTCTCTCTCTCTTTTCACCAGCAGCAGGTAGTCCTCCTCGTGCCCACGTTTTACTTGTCCCGCTGGTCGGGACATTCAAGACAGTGCCCAGTGTGGTATTCAGTGAAGGAAGGATGGGACAGTGACCCGCTGGACTTATGACCACGACACACACACAGGACTCTGATACAAGCCAAACGATAAACTGCAACAAGCACAATAAGAGAGGCACAAGGACTCAGGGAGTCACTGAGCATTCAAGCCCAGGATTAATTAGTTTCAGGGGGAATCTTCTGGTCTGCTTAAAAAGTGGTCTGCAAGATTCATTTTTATAGAATTCCACCCAACCTTTCTACATTGCTTTATCAAACAGAAATATTGAGTAAGAGTTATCAGACAGATAGCTCCAGTTAAAATAATCGTCTTTCCTATTAATTAAGCATGCTAAAATTACAAGCATTCCATAGGTATCTCCCATCACCATCATTAACTGCTAGAACTGGAAAGACCAAAACAATGGGTTGCAAAGAATACAAATTTTGTATGTTTTTGTTGCCTTCCCCTTTGTCTTAAGACTTGAGACCAAAATAAGTAAAACGGCATATCTAAACTAAAATATCTACAGATCATATATTATATTCAACTATATATTATTGTAATTTACTTGTCTATGGTGTCAATTTTTATTATTTTTGTCTGTACCTGCCAAATTATAAACTCCATGAAACCAAAATGAGAAGTTCTCTATAATATTTATTGAATAAATTAATAAATAAACAAGCACATTATATTAAATATTTTTATGATTATACCTAGATCATGTTGGTTCTACTTTTCTAAGACTATAAACCTAACCTTTGTTTACGTATGAAAAAAATCTCCACAGAGTAAATTAAATGAATAACACACTAGATTGCAGGGCAGACAGAAATAATACACTTCAATGATACTCTTCCAAAAATAAAGCAAGGAAATCCGTAAGCCAATATTTCTAAACTGCAAAACGTATTTGTAAAGTGTTTTGTTTTGTTTTGCAGATTTGTTTTCATCATTAGTAGGAAATAACACAAAAATAATAGAGTGAGCTTGTCAAATGAGACATAATTTCAGTAACAAAAGGCTACGTGCTAGTTGTTAGTGAATCTGATATTGTATTTAGAATTACTGAACTAAACTTATAGTACTAACTATTATTTTTGACATTCTACAAATGCTTGGAATTAGAAAAAGACCAAATAAATAATCTAGAATAAACATTAAGTACGTAGGCAAGCTGTTAGAATCAAAGTTGAAGGAACTTTAAACATAAATAGCTGTTGTTCTTACCTGCCTGAATCCATTTCATTCTCTCCTGGTGAGAAGATTTCAGTTTTCCTTGGATAAACACCCCTTCCTGCTCTAGGATTGGTTGGGACTGAAGCCAGTTCCACGGACATCCCTAAATCATACCTGGCTTGTCAGAGCAGTACACAAGCTTTCTGGTCCTGGGGACTGGCCATAAACCAAATCAGTCCAGTGAATGCTATTCTGAGGCTTTTACTGTAAAAACCAGAGAAAGTCTTGTGCTGACTTTGGTATTGGGGAGACGGAAGCCTTTTGTTGCTGGTGAGGATAGAGTCAATCCAGAGGAAAGCCCACCTGAGGAGTGGGGATTTGGAAATGAAATGTTGACGGTAATGCCATAGGCTCACTATGTATGGGGTCTCACTCTAAGAACCTCACATGCACCAATGCAACAACACTCTGGAGAAGAGGATATTATTATACACACCGTGCAGTCAAGGAAACTGAGACCCAAGGGCTTTATGTACCATGTATAATATCATAGAGCCACTAAAGAGTGGAACAAGGACCCTCCGCCAACAGAGGCCATGCCACAGACAAGCTCTGCTGAAAGTCAAACATGCCCCTGTCCCTCATCCCACCCACAACTTTTCACTAAATCAAATCCCAATACAATCCCTCTTAAAGTGGAGTCAATTTGGGTTTTTTGACATTTGCAACTAAGACTTCTGAATAATTAGCATCATACCAACAATAACAAGTATACTATGATCACATAAAGGTATATTATATAATCTGCTCCCTAAAGGAAAAAATATGGCTCCTATGTGTGTGTTTGTGATTTAATAAAAAACAATTATTTAAAACAATTGCTTTAATGTAAAATATAACTTTATTTGGAATCCACATTTTCTATCAAATCTTCAAAAACATACAAATAATAATTCCTTAAAATGTTACAGTCTCATTGTTAGAATATCTTGTAAAATAAAATTAGCTTTATTTTCAAATAGTATATGTTTTTAAAACTTCTCTTTGATGACAATGAAATACTATAAAAATGCTGTTATTAGGAGCGAACTAATATTTATAATAGCAAACGAGTAGCAAGCAAATTAGTCTACTACTGTGCTCTAACCAAGAGTCTTACATGACATTTTTGGGAAGGGATTGGATATACTTTTTCTCTTTTTGTGATAGAGTATGAAATAGAAAAGTAAGATTACTAGTACACACCTATGATGAGAAAACATCTAAGGGGAAGAAAAAAATATCCTTCTAAGCACTAAACTTAAAAATCTAAATTCATAAAATGACAGCTGGCAATAAAACCTTTCCATGTTCATAAAAAATCTGCCAAAGGTTAAAATTATTTTAAAATCCAAAGAACAAGTTGAATCCTGCCCATGAGGAAAACAAAACTGAGACTGCAACCTGATTCCTTGGGAGGCACTTTAAAAATCTGTTATGGGTCAAAGTGCCCTTTTGGAGTGGTAGAGATTATGTGACTTTTCCCATAAAAAATTATGGCAAAGGAGATTTTATTTTTGGCCCATACAAGAGCTTGGTAAATGTTTATTATCCTTTAAATATCTGTAACTCCTAATAAGGGCTCTAAAGGTGCAATTTTCCAGATACCTCTGCTCAGCAAATATTTTCTCCACAATGAGGGAGTCGGGGTTGACGCAAGATCCTAGTACTCATTTTCCCTCGTTCTGACCATGTGTTTCAGTGACAAGTGAGGATTTTTGCTGTAATAACTGCAAAAGAAACATTCTTTTTTGTTGAGCTTAGAGTTGGGAAAATGAAGCCTGGAGGAGGGCTCTGGCAGCTCCAAAACAGAAGAAGTTTGACCTGAGGAATGGGGTTTCGGAAAAGGTGTTTCTGAGACTGACGATGAGTACATATTTCATTTCCGGGATAACTGTTTTATGACTGTTTATTATAAAAATGCAGATTGACTATGACTTATGCTTAGTTTTTGATCCACCTTTAGACTCACAACTTCATGAACAGAATTCCAATTGTGCAAAATTTGTGGAACAACCTTAACATAGAACCAATAATTCAAGGAAACACAACTACAATCAGAATTTGTGCACTGTCAATGTGTCTTTAGCCCTGCACGATGGAGTGGTCAGATCCACATTTGTACAAATGTACGTGACCTAAAAGAGCTAGGGTCCAGAAGGAAAGAAAAGTCTTATACTTAAAGTGGATTCTACTTAAATAAGTTGTGTTATTTCTATGATGATGTACCATCACTTTTAAACACGTAATTGTGTCACTTAAAGGACAGAGCCACTTACTCGACATCACCCCACTTTCTCTGTGAAAGCACAGGCCGTATTTTTAATCATTTTGTGGAAAATCTGTGAAACTGCTGAAGAAATTAAATTTAAATCTACAAGTTAAACATAAATTAATTATTTAAAACTTCCACTTGGTGGCATTCATGTGGCCACAAAACAATCTGTGTATATGAGTAAACAGATATAATTAAGTTTAGTTTCAAAAAAGGAGCTGCTTTTGAAAATTAAACATGGTGGTTTTACTGAGCAAAGCAGGAGTATGAACTCCTCCGAATGGTTTAGCAAAGACCCACATGACGGTAGTTACTCATGGCTTTTCTCATGAATTTGTCTCACCTTTACCAGCATCATTATTTGTCTCCCTCTGAAGTTATGTGTTCATGGGAAATGACCATAAAACTTTAGAAATGTATGGCTGCTTTCCAAACTCTTCTGTCTGAGAAGTGTTAAATTGCTTCCTAAAGAAATATAAAAGTAAAGTGTGGTGGTTCACACCTGCAATCCCAGCACTCTGGGAGGTGGATGTGAGAGAATTGCCTGAGCCCAGGAGTATGAGACCTGTCCGGGCAACTTGGTGAAGCCTTGTCTCTACAATAAATCCAAAAATTAGCTGGGCGTGGTGGTGCACTTGTGTGTCCACTACTTGAAAGGCTAGGGCTGAAGGTTGAGGCTGTGGTGGTTGTGAGCATGCCACTGCACTCCAGCCTGGGTGGCAGAGTGAGACTCCAACTCAAGGATGTGAGATGACATAAACTCCAGAGAGTCCCAACTTGCCACCCACCTTCTGTCCTTTGGTTTTGCTAAGAATATTCAATCTTCTGTTTAAGACTGCTTTGGAGAACTGTCAAGTTAAAGTAAACGGGCTGTAAGCTAGAGTTTTGCCACTCAAAGTAGAGTACCAGGACCAGCAGCTACCATGTCAACAGAGATGGTTAGAAATGCAGAATTTCAGGCTCCTCTCCATTGTCAGAATCAGAACTTGCATTTTAGATTCCAGGTGATTTGTGTGCATGTCAAAGGGGGACTCTGAACTCTTTCTCTAAGGATGCTGTACATTCTAAAAGTCTATGTCTATATACAAGTTAGTTTCCCAACCTTGTCTTTTCTTTCAGTTGATTACAGCATTTAACAAGGTCTAACGATAATTGTACCTAACACTTATTGTATTAAAGGTTACCTATGCTTGCACTAAATACATTACATAAATTGCCTTATTTAATCTGAAAATTTTTGCTTCTGAGATATTATGTGTTACCCAGGGCAGTGATTCTTAAACTTGAACCTGTGGCAGAATCACCCAAAGGATTCTTTTTTGACCAGATTGCTTGGCATACCCCCCAGAGTTTCTGATTAAATATACTTGGGGTCGGCCCCAAGAATTGGATTTTACCAGGTGCTCAGATGACGCTAATTAGAAGCACCAGTATAGAGGTCCTGAATACCGATATCTCTCAATTCAGCTGTGTCTGCATCTCAGATGCAGGATATTATCTTTTAAAAACATTTCTTGTGATTTCTAGAAGCTCTCTTTGTGTCCCTACTCTCCCACAGTTGTCACTGCTCCCTTTTTCTCTTCTTTCCCTGGTAACCTGCAAAAGAAAATGCAATTTTCTCACCTTTCTTCCTCCGTACTGTACCTAAGTCTCAAATCTTTTGACTTTGATGTTGTCAGTGCTAAGTACACAGGGTGATGTTTTTTCTGTGTATAAGATACATTCCAAAAATTCCTCAGGTCCTTAGAGTTTAATCCCTCAACTTCATTTCCAGGTTTCAAAATGGTATTCCTAGAGTCCTTTACATTCAAATAACTGAGAGTTCCTTCAGAGAAAAGAATAATTAAAATTCACATCTTTGTAAGAAAAAGAGATTGTTGAAATACTTCCCCTTCATTACTGTGTTTGTTTCTTTTAAGAATCTTATTAAGTGATTTAGGTGACTAAAAGAATGCCAGAAATAATTTAAAAGGAACTGGAAAGAAAATAGCAACAGGAAAATAAGTCTTAGTTTAGGAAGACACTGATTTCATAGTGACCATATTTCTATCTCTCATTCCATGTTCAAACAGGGCCTCATACATATCTCAAAGCTAAGCAGTGATTTTCAGATGATTCCTAAGTTTGTATGTGCTTGTGTGTGTATTTATAAAACATAGGTTGTTTTATTTCTTTATTTATATAAACATTCCTCATTAGGAAAGAATTATGTTTATATTAGATTTTTACCTAAATAAATCAAGTGTTCAATGCTTGAAATAATACCCCTGTATCTATGAAAATAGACCCCCCAAAATTTTTTTTTTAGATCGATAGTTAATAGTGGGAATGCATAACTACTTTCCTTATTCCCTAGATTCTGAATAGGAATTCTTTACATAGAAGACATACTTGTTGCATTGAGTATTAAAAAAAAAGATAAATTATTGTAATCTCTTTCTTCAGGTCACTAACCCAATTAGTTCACGTGAAATTACAAAAGGATCGGGAATAGTAGTTAAGACATAACTTATCTTGCTTGCCACGGACACGTGTGAATTTCAAAAATACGTTTAATATTCTAAGAGAAGCACCCAGAATAAAATTAAAGAAATAGAACTAGCTTTCGTGTAATCTGAGCTACATCCCTGTGAAAAGCCTGATCATGTGTAGAGTACATATGAGGAAACAGTCTCCCTCAGGAGACTATTTAAGGGAACATGGAACGTCCTGGGGACACTTAGCTCCTAAGGGACTGGAGAGTAAATCATTCTAGGAGCGTTGAAGGGAAAGAATGATTCTCAGATGGGCCCAGGCCCTGGCCCACATGGACCTCTATCTAGGGAGAGGAGTTGTGAACTCAAAAATGAAATCCAATCTTCCAATTTGGATCTCCCATTTCAATGCGTTTAACCTGAACAGGAGGACTCGACTTTGGATCTGTCTTCCCCTGTGACATGGAGAATGCTGAAGAGGACATCACACATCATTCTGTCTTCGGGCAGTTGCACCCTGGGTGGGGGCACCTTTGAAGTGCATTGGGGCTGGGGAAGAGACATCACAGACACATCTGGATGAGCTGACTGTCAATGGTAGCACTGTGCTGATTGCTAAACAATACTTATCTGTAACAAGTCAGAAACCAGAGGAAAAGAGAGGGAAAAAGCTTAGTATCAGGTGGAAACCAAGTGTATTACGTTCTGCAATACATGCAAGTAAGATGGCTTTTGGCCTCCTTTAAACAATGTGTGCTGAGTAGGTGAATAATTAGGGTTTGAATAGGTTGATGGATTACTTGCACATTTGGGTTACAAACATACTCAAAGTCAACTCAGATGTGTGTGTTATTTAGGCTTCCCCAGACAAACAGAACCAACAAGGGGTATGTGTGTGTATTTGTGTGTGTCTGTATGTGAGTGTATAAAGAGAAAATGTGAGAGAGAGTGAGAGAGAGAAAGAGAAATATTTATTTTAAGGAGAGCTAAACAGCTTTCACCGTTGTAGAAGCTTGGCAAAATCCAAAACAATCTGATAAGGTAGACCAGTAGGCTGGGGGCTCAGGGAAGAATTGCAGTTCAGGTCCAAAGGTTGTCAGCTAGTAGAATGACTTCTTGCTGAAGGGAAGTCACTCTTTGCTTTATTGAGGACTTCAACTGATTGAGTGAGGCCCCCACACATTATAGATCCTAGTTTGCATTACTCAGAATTCACTGATTTAAAAGTTAATCTTACCCCCTCCCCGCAAAAAAAAAGGTCACAGTAACATTCAGAATAATATTTGACCAACTATCGAGGCACCATGACCCAGCCAAGATGGCACAGAAAACTAACCATCATGAGTTCTTTAACCACATAGGCTAGGAAAAAAAGCTAACTTGACCTCATTCAGTAATTCAAACAATCTATTTCCGATCCCCTGCTCTCTTCCAAAAGATCACCAACAGCTGGGTAGGAGAGTGAGCGCTTGTTTGACCTCATAGCACCCAGGGAAAGAATGACATCTGTATTCTACTCCTATCATTGCTATAACAAATTACCACAAACTTGTTGGTGTAAAACAAAACAAATTTATCTTCTAATTCTAGAGATCAGATGCCTTAAATGGGTCCAATAGGCTAAAATCAGGATGTTGGAAAGCCTGTGCTCCCTCTGGAGGACCTAAGTAGAGAACTTGCTTCCTGGCTTTTTTTCAGCTTCTAAAAGCTACCTGCATTCCTTCAACCCTTCCTCCACCCCCAAAAGATACCTCTTCATCCTCTGCTTCTATCACCATAGCTTCTTTCTGACCTTCTTGCCCCCATCGTGAAAGGACCCTTGTGGTTACATTTGCCCCATCCAGATAATGCAGTATGATCTCTTCCACCCAAGAATCTGAACTTAATCACATCTGCAAAGTCCCTTTTGTCATGTGAGGTAACATATTTACAAGTCTCGGAGACTGGGATGTAGACATCTTTGGGGGGATAATATTTGGCATACCATAATATCCCTCTACTTATAAAAGTCCCTGTATTGTCCTCTGATCCCACTGCCACACATTTGTATAATCAGGGACGGTGAAACTTTGCACTGGCTTGCAGAAACTGTGTGTATCTTTTCTCTGATGACACATTAGTAGTTTAAAATTAGCCATGCTGGAACATATGTGCATACTACAAACCAGAGCTTCTGTTTTGTGGAGAGCAAACCGTTAAACATTTACTAACATACCACTGCCTACAACCATTTTCTACATGACTGGTGGACTTCCTTCTGGCCTCCGATATAAAAATATGTGGCTGGTGAATCACTTTCAGTTATCTTGCTTTGGAAATGGTCCCATGATGAAGGAGCCATATCCCATCTGCTGGTCGGGACCCACTTCTGCTCTCTTTGGTACTACAATTTCCCTGAGGTCCACCAGAGACTCCCATCACTTGTTGGGAGGAGTGGTCTTACCTGTCGCCACAGGACTAGATTCTCCCTGAGGCTGTAACTCCATAAGATAAACCCACAGCCAGGGCCAGCTGCATGGCCCTGTGACTTGTCACACAGGTCATGGGGGCCTGCACTCACAAGGACATCATGCCTGGTTTAAAGCTCTACTGTGAGTACCCTGAAATTCTTAACTGATTTTTAACAAGTGAACCTGCATTTTCATTTCTCAGTGGAACCCTGCAAATTATGTGACTGGTCTGGCTCATGGTCCGCCTTCTCAGCCACACTTTGGCACACAAACATGTTTAAAAGATATCTGGATATCTTTTATCCCCACTCCATGTGGGAGACACAAGCAGATTGCAATTTAATCTTTAAACCTGCCAATCATGGGCGTGCTCTTCTGGTTGATTCACATGTTTCCATTTAGACAACTCAGTCACTTTTAGTTTGAGCATCTGGTTTTTTAGCTTACTCCCTCTGTCCTCTGCTCCTGTCCAGAAAGTTGGCACACGGAACAAGTCTTATGTGAGCACACTGGGAGTAAGAGTGATGTCTGGCCTCATGATACTGGTCCTTGGGAATACACTGGCTGATGTTCACTGGGGTGTGGTTGTTTGGGCATTGGGCCAAGGGTGTTCCATTATGTCTCTTGCTGAAGCCCAACAGCCATAACTCAAGCTCATTTCATTTCCAGCTTGATCAGTTACCAGGATATTTGCCCGGCTCATCTGATTCCATATTGATTCGCGTTAATGCTGCAGAGCAGTCTGAGTCGCTGCTACATCATTGAATCAAGCCCAGGTCTAGAAGGTGGGGTTTCCTAGACTCTTACAAACTCAGGCCCTGGAGCGGGATCAAAATTTCTCAACTCAGCTACTTAGAGCCTCCCCATGTAGGAAAACGGGAGGATATCTGAGACTCTCCCCTCTATCAGAGGGCAACTGAAGAATACTCTAAAGTGCAAAAATTACGCTTTCTTTTATCTCTTTATTTTGCACAGACTCTTCAGACGAAGTAGAATTGTCCTGGAGTCCTAAATGAGGTATGGACCAAAAAGTTCCTTCAGGCTTTGATGTTTCTACTAGTGTGTGTGTGTGTGTGTGTGTGTGTGTGTGTGTGTGTGTGTGTGTGTCGCTTCTCTGGGACTTCATGCCTCACTTCCGGTTTTCTCTGACATTTGGTCACTTTCTTTACATTTAACACCTCCCCAATGTGTGTGTGTGTGTGTGTGTGTGTGTGTGTGTGTGTCGCTTCTCTGGGACTTCATGCCTCACTTCCGGTTTTCTCTGACATTTGGTCACTTTCTTTACATTTAACACCTCCCCAAAATGCATGTGATAAAGCAAATCTCTGGCATTACTCAAACTAGTAAATAATTCATGAATATTTTAGATAACTTTAGTCTGTTTGAATTTTCAAAATTCTTCAACTGTTGGATTCCTCACAATACTGTTGTCCACAAAAAACAAGTAGCATTCATATTCCAGTGATCTTAAAAGATGCATCTTATTTGGTTTATATCATTTGATTATAACTGAACTTCAAAGAAATTAACGTTACGTAATATTTGGAGGTTGGCTTTTAGATTAAGTTAATAAAGGCAGTCATTAAACAGTGTAAGAAGGAACAGGCATATTTTATTTTATTTTCTTTATTTATTTATATTTAATCAATATTTGTTATTATGATTTTGTGGGGTACAGTAAAGGGTTAGGTGTACAATTATGTTTCATTCAGGCACCCTGTTGATAAGAGGTGTTTCCCCATCCCCAGACAGATATTTGCGACTGTTAATCCCATCCCCCTCCCCCCCATAGTTTCCCAGTACCGTCAGTCATTTTCTTATAGTATTACATTGGATGGAACAGGCATATTTTAAAGTATCATTGAATAAGTCAATTTATCTCATGTAACGGACAATGACAATATTATTGATAGCTTTGAAATATCCAAGTTACTCAGATTAGATCATTATATACTGTATGTATGGATCAAAATATCACATGTACCCTGTAAATATGTACAATTATTATGTAGCAGTAAAAAAATAAATGAATAAAATGATTTGAATGGAAAAAGTACAAAATATCATTGATACCTTTGGTTAAAAAAAATAAAATTTTAGGATCAGGTTCATGGAATGTGGAGGTCTATGCTTTGGGTTTTTTTCCATCCAATGTAATTAAAATAGTGCCTGGTGCTCATATTAGTGAGAATATCATACAGCACTAAGTTTTTTTCTGGAACTAAAAAGATTTCTCTGAAATATTTGAAATTATATTTAGGGAAATGATGTTTAAAAGTTACTAAAAAATAATTTTAAAAAGTAGGGATAAAAACCCAAGATTAGGAGTAATAAACACTGAGGCACTTTCATTAGTGTGTAGGCAAACGGGTTGCTTGACTAGTAAGTATAATGTGCCTGACAGCATAATAATTATAAATTACTATCTATTGACTACCTGTAAGTTTCTGTGTTAGGTTATTCTGACAATATTCTAATTTGCTGTCTCAAACATAAGGCCGCCTGACTAAAATACTTAAATGAAAAAAAAGTATTTCTACTTGTATAAAATCTTGATTTTTCTGCCATTAAAAATGGAAATTTGAAATTAGAACAACTATGTCAAAACTCTCATTATCTCAGTAAAAAACTAATGGGTAACAGTAGCTTCTCAATTTTTGCTACGATAGAATAAGGATAATATAGTTTGTTGTTAAAAGTTTCCAATTTGGGTTTCTTTTATAATTAATAATGGGTAAATTAAACCTAAAAAAGGTAACAGCATTCTGAACAGTATTCAGAAACCCAGGGTAAAAATCTGTTTATCAAGGACTCTGACTTTTACTTAGGGAATTAAATGAAAATACAAAGATCTCTTTTTCCAATAACTTATCTGGGTACAACATCCTAGATATCAGGCTCTACCACGTATGTGGGAAAAAAGTAAAAGAGACAAGATAAAAATATTAACCTATTATGTGAGAATTTCACAATGAGTATTTACCAGGTGAAAAATATAAATGTGCTTCTAGGAAAAAAAAAAAAAAAAACTTATGTCATATGAAAACAACGTCCTCAACCAGTGAAGACATAGCAAGAAACAAGGAAAACGCATTAAATATTCAAAAGGCAGTAGTTCGAGATAAAGTATACACATGTGAACACTCTCTTGTAATGAAGTTCTGCAATCAGATGGTCAGGATGCCAAGCAACATAGCAAGGCCAGATGCACACAGTAGTGTACTTAGCCCTCCTGCCCCTGCACAGATGGGTTATTTGCTCTTCAAATTACCTACAATGCTCAGAAATTCCTCACAACAACCAGAGCTAGATTCGGAGGGAGATAGCCACTTGCTTTCATGACTGGTAGATTGATGAGAGTCCCTAAAACATCACTGAAAATACAAGAAGAAACCACCTCCATGCATCTCTTGGGCTGGCAGTTAGTCTTTCCCCAGCAGTGCTAGAAGATAAACAGATGGTCACAGAAATGCCTCTCCTGCAGAGTTTTCCTTGCCGACTGAGGTATGTAAATCGGGCCCTGGCCATCTCATTCCTCTTCCTGGCCCCTTCCCCCTTACTGACTTTGTATTTCTCCTGACTAAATATTACTGGAGAATCTCATTGAAAGGAATTTGGAATGTATCCAAGGGATCTGAATTTTTGAAAAGCATCCAAGGTGATTCTGAATCATGTGGTCAAAAGACCAATGGTTAGAGAAACGTCTGTCTTAACCTCTCAAAATCTGAGGTTGCTTTTATCACTTCGTGGAAATAATTTCTCAAAGATAAACTGTAATTTTATAATGTCCAGATCTCTCATACAGGTTGCCTATCTTGACCTCTCTGGAAAAAGTCTTCAACACCCACTAGACAACCACTTCCTCTTTTTTGAAACTCTCTTCTCCTTTGGCTTCTGAGCCCTGGAACCACCTAAAGTGTTCTCCAGGCTCAAGAGCCGATCTTTTTTTTTTTTTTGAGTTGGAGTCTCACTCTGTTGCCCAGACTGGAGTGCAGTGGCCACTCCTGGTCACCGCAGCCTTGACCTGCTGGGCTCCAGCAATCCTTCCGCCTCAGCCTTCCAAGTAGCTGGAACTACAGACATGCACTACCATGCCCAGCTAATTTTTTGATTTATTGTAGAGATGAGGTCTCACCAAGTTGCCCAGGTGGGTCGGTGGCTCAGCCTGTAATCCTGCACCTTGGGATTAGGAGGCTGAGGTGAGTGGATTGCCTGAGCCCGCGGGTTCAAGAGCTGATCTTGAACGTGAGAATGGACCCTGGAAGCAACTTTCCAGGGCTCAGGGGCTGGCTCCACCTCTCCCTAGCTAGATGACCTCAACCAGATTCTGTTACTTTTCTTTGTGTCAGTTTGCTTGTCTACAAGATGTATACTAATATCTAATTCATAAAATATGAAAATTACATTAATTATACACAGAATGGTACCAAGAACAAAGTAAACGAACAACACACGTTACTCATCATGTATTTCTGACCTCTTCATTACCTCCTTAGGAGACCCTTGGTCTTTCTCTCACAAGAAAAGATTTTTTTTTTTGAGTTGGAGTCTCACTTTGTCACCCAGGCTGGAGTGCAGTGGCCCTCTCATGGCCACCCTGGCATCGACCCGCTGGGCTCCTGTGATCCTTCCACCTCAGCCTTCCAAGTAGTTGGAACTACAGGTGTGCGCTACCATGCCCAGCTTATTCTTTGATTTATTTTAGAGACGAGGTCTCACCATGTTGCCCATACTGGTCTCAAACCCACGGGCTCAGGCAATCCTCTCACACTGGTCTCCTAAATGCTGGGATTACAGGCTTGAACCACCGTGCCCAGCAAGATTTAATTGTTAAGATTGCTTCCCCTTTTCTTTTTCATTTGTTTCTTGTATAAGCTCTCTCAAAACTAGCTACTCTACCAGTGAGGATAAGACCCAGTCAGAATCTTTATTGCATATAGGAAGTATTTATTCAATGTACATTAAAGGAATTAAAATTTTTATATTAATTCTGTCTTTATTCTTCTCCATTGAAACCCTAGTGTTCTTACCTCTTAGCCATTGATTAGTTCCCACATCCTCTATATTTCTATACACCTCCTGAGCCAATGAAATGAAATCTTCAGAAACAATCGTGTTTGCTCGCAAGTACACTAGTGAATTGAAATTTATGTACACATTTTCTCTTTTCTAAAGGTTGGCAAATTTTAAGTGAGCAGTAGATAAGACTTGTCCATGTCTTTGATTTCAACACGGTACCTGATACAGTAGTCGCAAATATGGAATGCATTAACTTTGTACCTACATGCATAGCGTCAGCCTTGGCCTGGATAGAGTCTTGATGCTCTTTTCAGTTCCTTAGGATGAACTCTCATCTCACATGTTTTACAGAGTCAGCAAGCAAAGTCAAGTCATCTTCACAAACGATTCCAGAGGTGAGATGGAAAGGAAAAGACAGCATCCATTACAGAGCCAATGAACACGAAGTGGACGTGTCTGAGTGCTCCAGGCCTTTGTCATCATTGACTCATCAGGACACGCACTTTCTGACCTCTCTGGCTCACAAGCCCCAGATTCACTGATTCTTCACTCTTCACGCATAAGCTTCCAGTTGAACCAGTATCATCAGCAAATTTATCATAATTTGCATCAAACAAGGAGTGCCACCTTCAAGGCTGCTTCAGAGTGACCTTAGAGCTATTCTGACGTTTTATTGAAAACTCAAGATAGAGGAACTCTTTTCCCCTTACTTTTGGAATTCTTTATTTGTGTTTAGATCCCATGTTTCATCTCATTTTCAACCCCTTTCCTTCAGATTTTCCAGAAATTCCTCCCGATTTTAAACTCACCAAGTGTGTGGTAATGGGATGGATTTGTTTTTATTGTCAAATTTCTTATGGCAACCATTCCAATTTTGGAAGCAAAAAAAAAAAAAAAAGAAAACACATATCTGGGCTGGTATTTTTGAAAGTCACTTTCTGATCTCTCCCTTAAAGACTCAAAATTAATACTTAGAAAATCAATTTAGAGAATTGAATCTATAGTACCATCTTACACACACACACACACACACACACACACACACACACACACTCATGTCATCCCTAGTGTTTTTGAGAAAAACAAAACAGATGTTAGCTAAGAGGAAGTATGCCAAACCTAGTATGGACCAAGAAGAACCAAAAGCCCATTTCAATTGGATTGACCTCAAAATGCACATTAACTTGCCCAGGGCTTAAGTTGGGAAAGGGAAGTTCATGTATACAAGAATTCCATTTTTATTACCATGAGTTCTGTTACCTTGGACAAATTACTTTTTTTTTCACTTTTAATTTTTATTTTGAAATTGTGGGGTACAATTCAGGGTTAGGTATACAAACGTTCACTGTGCAGGTACCCTTGTTGATGAGGTGTGCTCCCCTTCCCCAGGTGGATATCAACGACTGTCAATCACAACTACCCACCCCCCACTCCCTCCCCAGAGTTTCCTGCTACGTTCAATCCCTTTCCTACAGTAATGTGGTAGTTCAAGGTCGACTTATGAGTGAGAACATGTGATACTCAGCTCTTTTTTTCTGTGAGAGATCACTCAGTATTATAAGCTCTAATTCCATCCACATTGCTGCGAAGTTCATGATTGTGTTCTTTATGGCTGCATAATATTCCATTGTATGTATGTACCACATTTTTTATTCAGTCCTCTTATATGATCCCACAATTCCCCTACTGGGAATATACCTGGAAGAACT
Organism: Carlito syrichta; assembly: GCF_000164805.1. NCBI lineage: Eukaryota > Metazoa > Chordata > Mammalia > Primates > Tarsiidae > Carlito > Carlito syrichta. The sequence continues at coordinate 330,834 of NW_007231753.1, read as the reverse complement.
CAGGTCACTCGATAAAAAAGGTACCCGTACACGTATGTTTATCGCAGCATTGTTCACAATTGCAAATTACTTTTAAGGGAACTACAAAGGGAGGAGAACAAAAGGGGACAAGTTTATACTTTCAAACTTGGAAAAGCGATTTCCCTAAGATTGTGGGTAGAGAAAGACAAGGACTGGAAGATGTTGTAGGATGTAACTGGTGACTGAAAGGGGCAAAAGGTAAGTTCCATAGGTACTAAGCAAATTTGAAGTTCTGACACACATACCAAAAAATCTCTCTATACTCCCAGTTTATATTACCACTGATACAAACTCTTAATGTCTGCAGTTCTTCTAACTTCCCCAATACACACCACCACACTACATACACAGAATCACAAATGAAAATCTCTCCTATCCCAAATAAGTTCTATTTCCAAGCTAAGTGGCATGCATTTAGTCCATTCTTTTTTTTTCTCTTACAGCTTCCCTGAATGTTCACCTTATCTAACTTTACAGAGATGACAATGGCTATACAGATTCAGGGGACACTTCATCTTGGTCACGGTAACCTAGTGGATGGTCTCCAGCCAGGAGTCAGTCTGGAAAACCATTCTCAGATCACACAACTTCACCACTGTTTAAGTAAAAGGGGTTTCTTAGGGACGTGGACTGGATAAAGAGATCTCTGTGTTGCAAAAGATGGTACTTTTCAAAGGAATTAATACTAAGTCCAGGTACAGCGAGTAGTCAGTGGCTGAAACTTCATTATTTTTTAAATGATCAACATGTATTCTCTTTAGGGGAGAAACAATCAGTAACTAAATCAGGAAACCTGCTTCTAATTGGAGCACAGTGAAATCAGCATTTGTCACTTTCTCCTACATGGTTATACTTCAGTGATAAAAAAGAAATTTAGATTCACCCAAACAAACAAGAACACAATGTCAGTGATATATTTGGGGGCAATTTAATATCAGTATTTTTTCAAGCCTTCCTCTCCTTTTGGTTGAACCTACTAACGAAAATGACTGGTAAGTGAGAAGTATGAGTAAAGCAATATTCCTTCTTGCCACATTGTGGTATATCATATTCCAATATAGCCATGGTATCTTTAGGAAAGAAGTTATTATTATTAAATAAAATTATTCCCAAAGAGATTACTATGAAGCCACAAATGTACCAGTAGTTACTAATTTGTCTATTGACATTCTACAAAAGCACAAATAGTCCTTGGAGATCAAAAGGTGAGACCAATTTATATGTAAATGATAAATTCATATATAAAACCAAGGTCTGAAATACAAGAAAATTCTACAATGCTATTTTGCTTTCATTAACTGCCAATGTTGTAGGAGAAAGAAATCTTGTATATTGAAAATCTACTGACACTTTAAATATCATCTGGGGTAATCAATGGAAAGAAAAAAGAGAATAGATCAGTGAAAGCTAGAAAGTAAAATTTTATTTAGGTTTTCTGTTAAGTGAAAGAAAATTTAATGCTTACAGGATAGATCAGAATGGCAATATTCTAGATTTATGTGCTACCAAACAGTGAGCACCAAAGACTAGAATACCATTAGATAAAATTGAATTATTTGATAGCAGTTTCACCCAATAAAAATAGAAAACCGGGCTTCATAAAATAACTCAAATATGACAAAGATAGTGTGAATAAAATAAAGGTGCCACGATCGGTCAACTTGTTACTCAATTCTTCAACAGGCATTCACAACAGCTTAACCATGGCAAACATATAAAATTGAATTAAATTAGTTGGTTTTAGACAGCCTGAAGTTATACCCTTTGTAATATGTATTTCAAAATGTCCATATGAATCAAAGGACCATTTTTTCCCCAAATATTCAAATATCTGTTCTAAGATAAAAATACCTTAAATACCTTATTGTAACACTTCATTATAGTGTTATGGTTTTTTTCCTTATAGAATATATCACATAATTAGAAAATAATATGCCAACTGTGAGTAAAATCTCAACATTTACCCACAAATCTCAACTCAACTATTTATTTCCTATAATAATTTTAAAATATGCATCATAAAAGGTAGTGATAGGCAAACAGTGTTATGTTATAATGTGTGCAAAATTGTACAAACAATATTGTTTATTCATATTTATTTGCATAACTTATGAATTGTTATAAAATATTTGGAAGTAATTATCTGTAGCATTTTTGGTGATTTTGAATTTATTTTTGTAATGTATGCAGCCTAGTTGGAAGCAAATTATTTCTATCACCAGAAAAAAAAATCATTATTTGGAAAACTCAACTATATCATAAATATAAAATCAAAGTCCTGTTCCAAAGAGAAACTTAGTAGGTCACGCAATCTGTATTGAAATTTCTTATATCTACAGTTTTCAGGAAAGGGCGAATCATGGAATCTCTAGACTTTTGTAAAGTCTACATGTTTAATCAGCTTCTAATACAGAATTTCTTTCTGCCACTTGTTTATCTCACCTCATCTTCAAAAAGTATGTTAACATAAAAAAATGCATTTCTGGAAGGATAGAGCATGCATGATGATCAATTACAAAATTACCTATTTACAGACTCTATTTTGCACTAAATATTTTCAGCAGTTAGTGTTGTTGATGAAAATTTGAGAGAAATATCAGCATTGTTGTAATACTATAAGTGATTTTTTAAAATGGCATAAACTCAATAATATAAGAAAATCCCCATATATACGGCATAATTTTGTTGACACTGGAATATAAATTTACCAGGGAGATTAATGTGCTGCTGATAATGTAGACCTGTGCAATTTTAGGGACAGACAACTGTACTGGCTATCCTTGCATAGCTAATTTGTAAAATAGCAGTCATAACTTTTTTTCCAGTTAATCTGTTTATTGTCAGTATATATCAACAAATATAGACTTGAACCTTCCAGAAGTGGAGGGAGATTCTCTTTACCTCAACAACTTTAAAAACATCACTGGTGCCTTAGGAAGATTTCCAAGAAGCAGACTCTGAAATGAGGATTGTGTGTGCAAGTGGTGGCCTAGATATTTATACCTGTGAGACACGAGGAAAGCAAGACTGAACAGACAGGGAGTTTGGACTGTGATAGAAGTGAAACAGAGACAGTGGCAAATCTGGACCCTGAACAGCCTTTGAAAGATGCCCACCCAGGCCGGGCGCGGTGGCTCACGTCTATAATCCCAGCACTTTGGGAGGCTGAAGTGAGATTGCCTGAGCCCACGGATTCGAGACCAGCCTAGGCAACTTGGTGAGACCTCATCTCTACAAAAATCAAGAAAAATTACCAGGGTGTGGTGGCACGTGTCTGTAGCTCCAGCTACTTGGAAGACTGAAGCAGAAGGATCGCCTGAGCCCAGGAGGCTGTGGTGGCCATGAGTGTGCCACTGCCCTCCAGCCAGGGCGACAGAGTGAGACTCTGACTCAAAAAAAAAAAAGAAAAGAAAAAGAAAGATGCCCACCTCACTTTGAGGCAAGAGGCTAGGACTTTGTACCCCAACATTGACCAGCCACTGGATGCAGGTTGCCAGCTCAGGAGGGGGCAGCTCTCACAGTAAGGGCAAGACTTGGGGAGGAAATTTAGCAGGCAACATTCCCAACTCAGCAGGAGGGGCCTGGGGGACTCAGGGCAACATACATTCAGGTGATGCACCTGCGTTCTATGTAACTTTATTTTTGCAAAAAGCACATCTCTGTCAGCAATTGGAGAAAGTCTTACCTGTGGGAAAGATAGTCTCCTAATTAATATGTACACATCAGATAGCTTTTCACTGTGTTCTTCAGAAGATCATTTTCTCTAAGTGAGACGACATGTAAAATACCATTTTTTTCTCACAAATACAAAAACCATACTTTAGATAGGATAATGCTCTCTCTAAGTCAAGCTTTCTTTTCATAGTATATATCAGGATATGCCTTTAGGCATATAATTACGCAGCATTTTAATATCAAATGGTGATTTTCTTTTTCTATTTAGATAATCCTGAATGAATACTAAAAATTAATACCATGTCTATTATTCATTTTATTTGCATCCTTTAAAATATACAAGATATGTATCAGGTTGGACAAATTTAGGCTAAAAAAAATCTCGATTGCATATTCGTTTCTTGACATATTATATTTGATTATCTTCCATTGGATATCGAAATTGAGGTGAACATTTTCTGAAGACGGAATTTCATAGCAATCATTTTTGTATGTGTGCATGTTTAAGGAGAAGAATCAAACAACTTCCATAGCTTTTCCCAAGTAATTTTATTTGTTTTATTTTTTTATTTTGGGGGGTTGGAGTCTCACTCTGTCATCCAGAATAGAATGCAGTGGCACACTCCCAGCTACTGCAGCCTCAACCTGCTGGGCTCCGGCGATCCTTCCGCCCAGACTTCCAAGTAGCTGGAACCACTGGTGCATGCTACCATGCCCGGCTAATTTTTGATTTATTGTAGAAATGAGATCTCACCAAGTTGCCCAGACGGGTCTCAAACCTGCGGGTTCAGGCAATCCACTCACCTCAGCCTCCCAAAGTGCTGGGATTACAGGCTGAGCCACCGAGCCCGGCTCCAAATAACTTTAAAATGATGATGCTCTTACTAAGAATTTATAAGATCTATTGTTGGTGTGAATCAACATTTTTGGCTTGGTCTCTGTGTAAGTAAAAAAATAACCGTGAAGCCGGGCTCGGTGACTCAGCCTGTAATCCCGCGCCTTTGGGAGGCTGAGGTG
>NW_007231753.1:256414-326101 GCF_000164805.1 Carlito syrichta | reverse complement strand
TCTGCACTCCAGTCTGGGTGACAGAGTGAGACGCTAACTCAAAAAAAAAAAAAAAAATTACCGTGAATATCTATATAATATAATTCATAATTGGACTCCTTTCTTATTCCCAACAAACCTGGAAAGATACTTTTTTTATTTTAAAGCTTTATTTATTTATTTTTAATTTTTATTTATTTATTTTTGTACTATAAAGATGTGGGGTACCATTCAGGGTTATGTATACAAACATTGATTATGCAGGTACCCTTGTTGATGAGGTATACACCTTCCTCCCCTAGCAGTTTCCCTCAACTGCCAAAAAAGATAAATATTTATAGAGGGAATATGGGGCTTATGTCAAAGAACAATGTATCTATATCACAGAAATAATGTATCTACATTAATGCAAGTACTAATTCACTTGTGAGACTGACAGCCTATAATTAGACTCACCTTTAGTGAAAGGTGAGCATACCCTTTTCATACAAGTGTAATAAAAAGGGGCATTTTTTTAAAAAGGAGTTTAAGACAGGAGGACAGCGGGGCTAGATTATCACATGCAATGTGTCCAAAAGGGAATTCTTTCTGGATAGTGAAACCGCTTAGGATCTTTCTTCCTGGACAAAAGTCACTTCAAGTGGATGAACTGTTATCCCCTCAGTTGTATAACCCCTTTAATTACAACTCTCTTCCCCCTGGCAAATCTTCAGAAAAGTCTACTGTGACCATAGGGCCAGATGTGGCAGTGTTATAAAAAAATAAAGGGTCAGGATAGTTTGTATTTAAAAGCAGAGTAGTTTGGTGATTAAAAAAAAAAAAAAGCTATCAAGCCACGAAAAGACACAGAAAAAACTTACATGCATATTAATAAGGGAAAGAATTCAATCTGAGAAGGCTATATATTGTACAATTCCAACTATATGATATTCCGAAAAAGGCAAAACTATAGGGACAGGAAAAAGATCAGTGGTTGCCAGTGGGGAGAAAGGAGGGGAGGGTGGGATAAAGGGAGAGCATTAGGTCAATGAAACTACTCTGCATGTCACTGTGATGGTGGCTACATGTCATTACACATTTGTCAAAACCCACAAAGTGCACAACACCAAGTGTGAATTCTAATGTAAACTATAGACTGGGTGATAATGGTGTGTTGATGTAGGTCAATGTAGTTATAACAAGTGTATCACTGTGATGCACCTGTGTTTCGAGGCTTTGACAGTGGAGACGGTTGTTTGGAGAGGGCAGGGAACTGTGTGTAGACAGGGCAGGAGATGTATGGGAACTCTGTGCTTTCCATCCAGTTTTGCTGTGAACCCACAAAATGCAGAGTAGCCCGGTCTATGTCAAGCCCTTGTCTGGCGGCCATGAAGAAGTGGCAGTTCTCTATGAAAGGAACATTATCGGAGCTGATAAGTTGCAAAGTAATGGGTAGCCAGCCTGGGAGCTGAATAAGGCAAGAAAAACTCAGCACAAGAATCTATGGAAATACTTTTAATTGTATTCCCACTTAGAAATGTCCGTTGATGACTCCTGGTAATATTTAAGAAACTGTTATCCTACCATTAGGGTTTGAGATGAATTAGGCTTGCTTTACTAATCCTGCAATCTGTTACGGAAATGTAGCCTTTTTCCTAACCCTTAAGAGGTTGATTAAATTTTTATGTCATGATTTTCGCCTTAATTTCCAGCAGATATTACAGATCTTTTCTTAGGAGGAGATCCTGGCACTGAACTTCATTGAAATTTGAACCACGCTGAATTCTTGGCAACTCCCTTAACACCAACCCGATCCCAAGGGCCAGAGTCCCTGGAAACTTAAAATCAACTACTAAGATTTACTGTATTTTCTATCCTACTTTAAGTATCATCGCTTTTTAGTGATCCCTGGACTTATGCCACAGACACCAGATCAAATATCCTTGAAAACAGATGCAGCCCAGATTAAAGCCAAATTCACCATACCTTCTCAAACAATGTGATTGACACTGTTGGCTCCAGAACCTTCCTTATTCCTAGTCAGTCTCCAAGACTTGGCCCTGACCACCTTACCATTCTGGTTTTTCTCATCCCCATGTCTACCTTCCACTGAAGTATAATTTCAGGCCAAACTGATATAACCTAAGCTGACTAAGAACTTCCCTTAGTATGATTGTTTTTAGTGACCTCTCATCATGGTTTTAGTAACATGGTGATACTTTAAAAGCCTGGAAAAAATAATCTGAATAGGAAATCTAATGGAAAATATCTTGAATACTTTATTAATGAGAGCACTAAAATTAGAATTTTAATTTTTTATGTTCTCCTAAAATGATGCTCTGTTTGAATGAAGAAAGGTACAATTTCCACGGAGTGTGCATTTTTGGAGACATTAGACTTTAGAAGTGCTAGTTTTTAAGTGACTAAGACCAGGGTTTGATTGCAAGTTTGACCATTTAATTGTTGTGTGACCTTCAGCACATTATCCAACTAATGTTATTCTCAATCTCCACATCTATGAAAAGAACATAATGACAATATCACTCTGGTTGTTTGTAAGGAAAAACTGAATAGGAAAATGTACATAAAGTCCTTCGTACAATGCTAGCCCATAAGTATGTTTAAATGACTACTTTAAAATATTTAATTTTAGGAAACTCATTCCTAGGATTCTGGTTTGGAACTCTTTGGCTAGTTTCTAAATGTTGCCTAAAACTAGCTCTGATTTGGGTTTCTAAACTAGTCATATCCTTTGTTCTAGTTTTGTTCTATGGTTTAGTTTATTATTTCTCCAAAAGAGGTTTCCAACTATCAAGATAGATGAAGTAGGATACCAAAGCTCACATCATCACCATCCACACAAACTTAAAACAAATCGGAACCAAATCACACTCTGCTTCAGGTGATTTCATCTAGAAATTGATGCTAAGTAATAGATTTTTCTTAGGAAGCTCAAAGCAAAGAATGTAAAATATGCATTTTTAACCATGACATAATAGATATATTTGTCATAAAACATTATGCAGCCATAAAAAAGAATGAATCATGTCCTTTGCAGCAACAGGGACAGAGATGGAGAACGTCATCCCAAGTGAGCTAACACAGAAACAGAAAACAAAACACCTAAAGTTCTCACTCATACGCAGAAGCTAAATTACATAAACAGGAAATTATATAAACATAAATAATAGACACTGGGGCCACTAAACATGAAGAGGCAGGGAAGGGGGCAAGGCTTCAGAAGCTACTTATTGGGCACAATGTCCACTATCTTGGGAACGGGGACTCCTGAAGCCCAATCCCCAGCAGTATGCAATTGTGCATGTAACAAACATGCATTTGCACCCCCGAATCTAAAATTAAAAAAAAAATAAACAAATGCTTTTGCCTGGCTTAGCTCATCTTGTCTATAGAATTTAACAATTCTCCATTACTTCCCAGTGACCATTTTTTGTTTCTTACTTCTCTATGACAAATAATATCCATGATTAACTAAATGCCATACATTTGAAAGAGAGATAGGAAATCCTTTCCGTTAGATTACAGTTTATTCATACCAAAATCCATCAAACAAAAAACACAGAAAGAAAGGTAGAAGCAATTTCCTTTTTCATTTTAAAATATACTGGTTTTTTTTCTTGTTGCTGTTCTTCTCATTGCTTGGTCACCTTGAAGCAAATCATGATATTATATGAATAAAAAAAACAACCTTTATGATGTCAACTATCAGAAAAGATTAAAATTCATTTTCATTTTTAAACGTCAGTAGAATTTAAATAAAATGCATTTTATTTGCCAGACACAAAATATCTTTTGACCAGAATACACTATTGAAACTCTGCTTGCCATGGGTTGGCTCTCTGAAACCCCTCTGCACGAGTGCACCGACCTCTCCCATGTCTCTGTATTTTCCATAAGTCTTCCATTTGTTTCCAAAGGTATTTTTGAGCTACTTTTAAATACTTTGTGTTATTTTTAAAAATCTTCTCACTCATAAATTTAACACATTCTTTAAAAATAGTCTAAGGTTATTAGACAATCCGAGACTTTTCCCTGTCAAATTAAAAGTTTGTAGTAACATATCATGGTGTATTGATTACAACACCTATTTGAAAAGACATAGAGGGGCCCTAAAAACCCAAAATTTATTTATAAAAAATTGTGTATTTATTCTTACCTGTTTAAATTTCAGTCCTCATTCAAAGTACTCTCTTTCTGATGCAATAAGCCTATCAAGGTGCTTTTCCCACGGCTCACAATAGTTTTTGAACCCATTAATTTGATGCCTTTTAGTACTTCTGCTGTTTTTTGTTTCCCCTCTTCCACATCACAAAATGTTTTCCTTTGATGACTTTTTTCATTGGGGAAACAAAAGTTGCTTTGGGTGGGATCGGGTAAATAGGGAGGGTGCGGCAAAGGGTCAGGTTGGTTTTGGGTCAAAAACAGCTGAACACTAGGTGTAGCGTGGACAGGTTGCTCGTGTAAGTCACCCATCATGAAATGGGCAAATGCATTGAAAGAATCTCCAACAACATTCACTGAAGCCAAACACATCCTCTTACAACAACACTAGCTGGTACACTGATGCCAATGGGTTCCTAGAACAAACACCTAGCGGGGAAGATTGTACTACAAGAGTCAAGCCCTCCAAAAATTAATTACATTTTTTTGGGTCAAATTAATTGCAATATTACTAATTTAGATCAAATTAATTGCAATATTACTAACCAGTTGAAACTCCTATGCCTGCAAAAAATAGAAATAAAAAACCCAAAACACACTGTTTTATGTACACTGTGAAAAGATGCCCATTTCCATGTATAACTATATGAAAAGTAATCATCAAGAAACTCTAAAAAATCAACTTCTTCCAATTACAGCAAATTTCCTGGTGACACAATTTTAATATAGCTAAGTATATATGACAAACAAAATTCCTCCTTCTCCTTCAGAGAAAAATGATCTATTTTAAGGTACTGTGCTGATAAAGCTTTTATGTAACATTTTTTCCTGGTTTTAAAAAATAAAGATTAGTCATTCGTTTATGTTCACAGCTGCAGGTACACAAACAACTTAAGTTTATGACGTAAAATTGAGAACATATTTATAGTAAAGCTTACCATTGTCATTTTTCAGCATCCCGTTACTGAGTTGTTTCAATCTCTTTTGATGCGATTTGCCGTTGTAGTGGATTTGTGCTTGAGCGGCTGAATTCAGCTGAATGTTACACACATTGCACAAAGTAAAGTTGGTATGTTTCTTTTCTCTTTCTGGTTTTTCTTCAAAGTCGTCAGGTATTAATTCAGCCTCACTGTCCCCATCTTGTGCACAAGTGAAATCTGGAGGTGAAAAGAAAGTTGTGAACAAGCAGATCAAGAAAGATCTCTCGATCCCTTCATTTTCATTAAATTGAGAAGCAAGCCAGGCTCGGTGGCTCAGCCTGTAATCCTGCGCCTTTGGGAGGCTGAGGTGAGTGGATTGCCTGAGCCCGCGGGTTCGAGACCCGCCTGTGCAGCGAGACCTCATCTCCACAATAAATCTAAAAATCAGCTGGGCGTGGTAGCGCATGCCTGTAATTCTGGCTACTCGGAAGGCTGAGGCGGAAGGATCGCTGGAGCCCAGCGGGCAAGGCTGCAGTGGCCGGGAGCAGCCACTGCATTCCAGTGTGGGCGACAGAGTGAGACTCCAACTCAAAAAAAAAAAAAAAATTAAAAAATTAAATAAATAAATAAATAAATAAATTGAGAAGCAAATAAGGATTGTTCTACACACTTAAAAATTTAAATATTTTTGCTTCTGTCCACTTTTTTTAGGTGGTTTTTATACCATCCAAAAGTAGATTGCCTTTTTAAAGGAATATAAATAGCAAATATAGCCGGACTCGGTGGCTCAGCCTGTAATCCCGCGCCTTTGGGAGGCTGAGATGAGTGGATTGCCTGAGCCCACGGGTTCGAGACCCGCCTGGGCAGGGAGACTTCATCTCTACAGTAAATCAAAAAATCAGCCGGGCGTGGTAGCGCATGCCTGTAATTCCAACTACTTGGAAGGCTGAGGCGGAAGGATCGCCGGAGCCCAGCAGGTCGAGGCTGCGGTGGCCGGGAGCGGCCACTGCACTCCAGTCTGGGCGACAGAGTGAGACACTAACTCAAAAAATAAATAAATAAATAACAAATATTTCACTTTGTTTTTCTATAACTTATACTGCGCAAAAGGTCCCTACTATCTCATTTAATTATCATAATAATGGCAAAAGCATGGTTTCCCTTGTTTCACAGCTGAGAAACCCAAATTTTAAAGTGGTTAAGTAACTTGGGTAAAGTTACACAGTAATACGTGGCATAGTTATGATAAACATTCAGTTTATCTCCAAATCCTAAATTCTTTACAATCATGTTCTCTAACATGTACTGACATATTAGATAGTTTCCTTTTGATTCAACTAAATAAAATCCCCCAATTTTTGTTGTCCTTACCAGTTAAGACAAGGTGACTTACATTTGAATGGACACATTCTACACATACAGAAATGCTAAAACTGTTTCAACACCCAAAAGTCTCTATTTTATAACTGAAGCACAAAAGAGACCTTGAACACCCAAGACAGTCTCATGATCAGGGTGTAAAAAAGTGTGACTAATCCATGGATTACATCAGAAAGCATTGCCTTGGGATAAATATATGCTTTGTGTACCCAAACCAAAGAGAAAAGGGCAGCTCATAATTTCAGCATCTCTGATCTGAAGATGCAATCATTAAAGTAACCTCTGGCCGGGCACGTTGACTCAAGCCTATAATCCCAGCACTTTGGAGACCAGGCTGGGCAAGCTGGTGAGACCTTGTCCCTACAAAAAAAAAAAAAAGCTGGGCGTGGTAGCATGCTCCTGTAGTTGCCGCTACTTGGAAGGCTGAGGCAGAAGGATAGCCTGAGCTCAGCAGGTTGAGGCTGTGGTGGCCAGGAGCATGCCACTGCACTCCAGCCTGGACAATGGTGTAAGACTCCAACTCAAATAAATAAATTAAATAAAGTAACCTCTGTAGTGGGTGTACTATTCATTTTCAAATAATTTAAACTAATAATAGCTCTTTTCTAAAACTTTTCTGTGCTTCCTCTATACAGGCATCTACAGAACTCTTATGGTCGAGATATGATTTCTCCATTCCAATCCTTTACTTTCTTCAAGAAGTTAATTTATCATCTTTGGAAACATTGGCAGAGAAAAGCAATTATTGTGTTAATGTCATTTATTGTCTACTATGTGATGGCATTCTCCTAAGGACTGGAGATAAACTGAAATGCATGGCAAAGATGGTTCTCAACATTATGCAAGCTTGCTGATAATTATGGAAAAGGCAAGGACTTTAGCACCAGGCAAATGAGATAACAAATGCCAGAATAATTGCAACAATATACAAGGACTTGTTTGCCAGTCGAATTTTAAAGAAAATCAAACTAGCGAACTTAGGTAAAACACCTAATTCTTGAGACTATTAAAGGGTATTGAAGTCGCTATTCAATTTCCAAAAAGAGTAAAATATTTTAAACTCCATAATGCATGCTTTCTTTGTCGACTCATTTATTTAAAATATATAACCTGCTTTTACAAAGGCAATTTTATCTTTTTTACTCAGATAATTTTGTTAAAATAATATTAAATATATAAGTGGCAATATATAAAATAAAATTTGTTGGCTTTGTAAAATCATTAGTTAAAAGAAGATATATAACCATATTAGCTTTTCTTATTTTATATACATAAAATAATTTAGGTATATATCTAGGTTATATTCAAAGCATTTTAAAACTTTTTTCTAGAGTTGATTTACACTTTTAAAGTCATTTTTCTCAAATATTGTTAAATAGTAAGAGACATTAAGTGAATTATGTCATACTTAATCACTGCAATATTGTGTAGTCATTAAAAGCAGATTGGGAAAATTTTATAACATGGGAAATTCTTTTGTAGATAATAAGTAAAATACAAACATAAGATGTGAATTTACATACAATATATTTACAATGATGTACAACATGGAGTAGCCTGGAAAAATATTAATAGTATTTGATTCCAAGTAGTGAGATTAGTGTTGGCTTTTTTTCCCCTTAGCATTTTTATGTTTTTAAAAATTTCACATGATGACTATTTAATATGAAAAATCATTCATTTTCATGAATGAAAGAAATAAGCCCCCAAAAGAGTTGATGACCTTCAGCATGGACAGCTTAAGTTTGTCAGAACTAGGCCATGCTGTGGGAGATAGTTGCAGTAGGTGAGCTCTTGGAATACATCATTTTTGCTAAATACATGCATATATTTAGAAGAAAACATTGTCTTCTTTGATTCACATTTCCACCTTGACCCACAAAATGAGTACGTCTACTAACAATTCAGCAGGGAAATACTGGAAAAGAATCTTCTTTCAAGGTCAGGAGATTTATTTCCTTACACATGAGGGGTTCTCTGCTCACAAGAGAAAGGGAAGATCGTCGCTAGACAGTGTCAATAATTAATCTTGTACTGGGGTGCCAGGACAACAACTTTTAAAGAAGACAAGCTATGATACCCAGGTGGCACGGACACTAAGGGAGAAAGGCAACTTCAAATAAATGACTATGAGGCAGGACATCATATAGATTCAGCAAGAAAACCGCAGTGTCTCAAAAGCACTCTCTGAAATAGGAGCCGATATGCCTAAGTAATATTTTCCTCCCAATATGGTAAAAGTGTCACGTTTAAAATCTGAAATGAAAATTTTGCTCATTTAAGTTCCATTGAGAAAATCTCCAACGGTCATACATAAACTTTAGGCCATGGTCTTGGAACCCAAAATATTTTGTTCATTTGTTCATATTTTCCCCACGTAGACACCATCTTCTGGAACTATTAAGACACTAGGAAGATGTTTGGCTTAACACCACAGTGTAGGTCTAGATGGCACTTTTAAACAGACCCAAGGAATAGAATTATCCTGGGGGTGATGTGATGATTGTAGGAATCAGTTATGTGCTTGTGTGTGTGTTTTAATTTCCTAGATGTGGAGATCGATTAAATCTTACAGATTCGGGAATAATTCAACAGTGGCACACATAAGAAAACTCATCTTTGGTAAGCTATATTAAGCAATGTGTCTGAAATAGTTGAGAAAAGAATAAAACTGGAAACAGCATTTTTTCCTGGGATGCGGCATGGTTCTTGTGGTTGATTTATTTTGCATATTCTTTTGACAAAAGTTAAAATGTCACATCTTCTACCAAAGCACCCAGCTGTTGGTATCAAGACTGCCCTGAGAAGCACTAATCTCTCTTCACCCATGTCACCCCTAGGTTAACAAGCCACAGCCATGGTGCACTCAAAACTTGATTGATAAAGAATCAAAAATTGAAGATTAACAAAAAAGTCACTTGAAAGAGCACCCAAGGACCAAAGCTGGAGCAACTTGAACAATAGCCTAAGCAATATATTATTGGATTGTAACCTAAAGCATAAAATAAATATCAACAAATACATACTGATATTGGGAAAAAAGATACCAACCTCTCATGTAGAAGTATTTCAAATAATTTAAGTAGATACTCGCTGCTGAATGAGGGATAGGGTACAAACCTTTTCCCTTAAAGTATATAGGCTATGCTTTGTGGCTGACCTCCAAATCACACAGTATGAAAAAGGAGACAGTAGCTTGTTAGTAATAAAAGTCTTACAAACACTATGTTAGCTACAATCTCAAGGTGTTCATAAATAGTGATGTCATGCTGATAGCATAAATCCTTTTTCTGACATGTTAAGAATGGCACTTCACCTCTGTGGTCCTCTTTGCAAAAACCTATAACCCAAGTTAAACCATGAGAAGAATATTGTACAAACACAAACTGAGGGACATTCTATAAAATACCTGACCGATACTCCTCAAAACTGTCAAGGTCATCAAAATCAAGAAAAGTCTAAGAAATTGCTGCAGCTCAAAAGAGCGTAAGGAAACATTAAGACTAAATGAAATGTGGCATTCTGAATGGAATCCTGAAACAGAACATGAACAGTGGAGGAAATATTAATGAAATTCAAATAAAGCGTAGCATTTCATTAATAATATTATATTATTATTGGCCCGTTTGCTGCGATAAATGTGCCACACTAACATTAGATGTCCACAACAGAGGAAACTGGGTGGGAGGTATATGGGAACTCTACTACCTCCACAAATTTTCTGCAACTCTAAAACGACTTTAAAATAAAAAGTATTCTTTATGATGTTTCTTAAAAGTTTGGGAATAGAACAGGGGACAGGCTTGAGTCTCTCTCCTTGACAATAAAACAGGAACCTCTCGAAAACTTGTGTGTTCTGAGAAAGAACTAAGAAAGAACCTTCTGTTCTCTTCCCCCCTTGCACTCAACCCACAGCAAGAGAAGTAAACTATGTGACTGGGAGAATGAGGGAAAAGGTCCGTCTGTGGCCCCTCTTGGCTCTTTGTCTCAAATTCACTGAGAATTACATTCATCTTGGCTACAATTACAATCTTCTTGGTTGACATATGTGAATTCAACGTATAAAGCTTCTATCCCTTAGTGGAAAGCCCAGAACTCTGCAGCTGCCCTGCCTGTGATGAGGTATTGCAGTTCAATTCAATTCAGAGGAAAGAGGGGAAGGTCCAAAACATAGCACATTTCCAAATGACTTATCTAGTTCAACTTTTCCTATTAAACAACTAGCCTATCAACCTACTAACAAAAAAATCCAGTAAACCTCAACTCATTCCACTCAAGCTGAAAGATGACCTGTCTACACACACACGAGCTCACAGTGTTATCCAACTGATCACATAATTAATAATTTATAGACTTCATATTCGCTTTAGTGTTTTGACCTTATCACGGCTCTCACTATCATTGATATTAAAGTAGAGTGTGTAAAAGACTGTGTATTCATTGACAATCAAACCCAATTTAATTGACTAGAAAACATTACCTTCAAATAATGTCTGTGATTTATTTTTATTTTTGTGTTTATTTATTTGTTTGTTTGCTGGACTTCGGCGATCCTTCCGTCTCAGCCTTCCAAGTAGCTGGAACTACAGGTGCACGCTACCACACCCAGCTAATTTTTTTTTATTTATTGTAGAAACGAGGTCTCACCATGTTGCTCAGGCTGGTCTCGAACTCCTGGGCTCAGGTAATTCTCTCACCTCAGTCTTCCAAAGTGCTGGGATTACAGGTGTGAGCCACTGCGCCCAGCTGTCTGTGTTTTACTTAAAGTTAACAAGCCAGGTTCCATTGTTTGGTCCTTGATTGGTTTTATCCCTTGTTCTTGCATCTGCTACTTTGCCAAAACAGCAATCATCTAAGATTCTCAAGAATCTTAAGGTTCTAAGATAATGTGAATTGACAATAGTAAATGACATCTGCTAACAGGCAGCTTAGAACACAGTTAACCATATTGTAATGAACTTTGCAGATGACCTAAAAAGTTATGGTATAAGTAAATGTAAATGGTTTAAGTAAACCAAAATATCCTTGTTTCTACAATGAGTCCTCACATCATAGCTTTTTTTGTTTTTGTTTTTGTAAGTAGATAGGAACTTACAAATCTAAAACAAACTTAGTAAAGACACCCTCCTATAAGTTGGTCTAACAGTGTATCTAGAAATCATTTTTGGACAAACTGAAAATAAAATAAAAACTTGACCTACAGATACTTCATGATGATAAAGTTGAAATATGACTATAGGGTAGATGACAACTGGCTATTTTGTCAAGTAGAAATCATTAGTTCCTTTGATAAACAGTTTTAATTTCTTATAAGAGCACAACAGGTGATAGATTTTGGAAATTTCTTTCAAAATCAATTTCATTGAGAAAATAAAACTAAATGTCTAAATAATGTCCAAATGTTATAAAAGGTTTGTCCTTAAAAAAAAAAAATCCTTGTGAAAAGAGAAAACAATGTCAAATTCCTTATAGAGTCTAGGACATTATGAAGCATCTAATATATTATTAAAAACTTTCCCAATTGCTTTAGTATGAAAAAAATACTTTATAGAAAAGATCTAGCCCATTTCACATAGGAGATTTTTAATTTGTGTGATCTGTACAAATTCTTATGGAGTTTGTAGTTCTTATGCAAGTTCTCTTGACTGGTTCAATAAAAAACGTAAAAATTATAACGAAGGTTTAATAATTGTGTATGAGGATATTATCATACAACTGCAACTGTAAGATGGGATTTAAAAAAACATTTTAAATATCACCTTAGATTTAGTAAAAGATTGTGGAAATCATGAAAAAGAATTTATAGAGTAAAATGGGGAACATATACTGTACTAGTGTTATGGAATTAGATACTACTAAGTTAGAATAAAATTTCCAAAGACAACATCATCAGTGAGTTTTAACAGCAACTTAATTTCAAATAACATAGAAAAAAAACTATCAGGTAATTCAAAAGGTTACTTTTGTGATGACATTGTTGTCAAAGGTGACTATGATGTGTTTAAGTAAAATTGCTCTGCAAAATTAAGACTAGAAATGAAATATTATAAGTAAATATTTAAAAATCTCATCCTCATTCTTAAAGTTTATGGAAGAAAATTGGTCATTATTTTCTCTTCATGGTTAAAAAAAATTAAGGATTAATTCTTATTCAATATTTTCTTATATTAAGATTTATAGAGTATCAGTTACATCTGAATATACATATACACACATATTCCAAGTACGCTGCATGAAATCAAATGAGCTACTTCAGTAGAAAATTTTCAAGACTAACTTAGAAAAAAATCTTACTTTACTTTCATGGTAAAATATTAAATATACATTAATATAATATACAAGTTACATTCACAGCATTTCACACTTTTAGAAATTTTTTATTTTAAAGATATGGTGTACAGTTTAGGGTTAGGTATACAAATGCTCATTATGAAGTCGGCCTTGTTAATAAGGTATGACCCCTCCCCTCCCCTGGCAATTTCATAATACTGTCAATCTCACCCCCTGGCAGTTTCCCACTACTGCTAATCCTTTTCTTATAGCATTTCTTATTTTTTAAAGATACAGCAAGTCCCAATACTCTTCTATATTTCCCTATTAAAATTGTAAATAGTTCATAGCCTGTGCTACAAAGTGCCAATATAAAAATAACTTTGCATTGATCTCATTCCCCACTAGAGTGCAGTATGGATTTAAAATTAAAACTGCAGCATCTGGAAATTCCCATAACACTAGGCATAAATATACCATTACTGTAATTCTGTAAATATCTAACACACACTTATTCTGGCACAATATTCAGTGGCGCATTTTTATCTAGTATTGCTAATGAACTCACACAAATTCACCAAAGTATAGTTACAAAAATCAGACATTCAAGACAAATTGGAGGGAAGTCACAGAGTGGCAGGCAATTCTAAATTTCTTGTCATATGCTATCATAAGTTCTTTATTAAAAAGCAGCACTTGTTTTATATAGTCTCCTAAGTTAACTATCACTTTGGAAATTTAAAAATGAGGACATTTTAATTAGAATAGCTTACTTTTATGATAGGAAATTATGTTATAGGAGATTGCATAAGGCAAATCAAGGTTAATGAATTATATTTCAATTACAGTTTTATCACATCACAGCTTCAAACTAAATTTGGTGGTCTCAACACAATTATGATTTTCACAAGGTGATGGGACACTCACTGAATATTTGAGAATTCTTCTACAAAAATTTAACCCAGAATGGAAGGATATAATACAGAAGACCTTTAAATGCATTTCTTTCCCTTCTTTAAGCAGTAGCCTTTTAGAATTGTAAACTGCAAATCAGTATTTCTAATTTGAGACCTTGGATTTTAAAAATTCTACCTACTTTTCAAGTGACTCACCATGAAATTACTAAAATATCTTTGAGGCCAAACAGGCGCTCCTGGTTTAATCTCAATAAGGACAAAAGCAATTCTTTTTTAAGGTAAATTCCTCAACTAGAATCTATATTCAATAATAGATCAGGTACATCTTAAATCTCGGGGTAATTAATGTTTCCCTTAAAGTATCAAAGTCCTAGGAAAAGCTGTGTTATTACAATTTAATTTTTGTACCAAAAATGTGCAAATCTTTTCCTGTGTTCTGACCTGGTGTTCTTATTTTAGGAATCTCTTCTTGAATCAGTCATACCCTCAGGGCCTCCTTGGCAAAAAATGATCCATGGAGTTGGGCCACGCAGTGTTCCTGCCATCTCACCAGGGATGTTAAGGTTGCCCTATGAGTCTTGCTCTTGGGTTCTTAGACAACATTTTTTTTTAAAAGGCTGCTTTAAGCATCAACCCTGTTTTCTTGAAAATGCACCAAATATCTTTGTGCTTTTAGCTAGCTATATCCTACTTTGGATCTAAAACAGCTTATATAAAACTTAAGAGTGGTTTGCCCCAGAAAAATTTCTGAAGACCTAAATTAGAGAGAGATTGTTTTGGCTTATATCTGGTGAAACATTATGTCAGGGAAAGAATGAGGCCCCGTGAAGATGGTTGAAAAGTGATATGACAAATATCATTTAAGCACTTGTCCTGTGTCCAACACTTTTTTAGCCACTTGGGATATTGGCACACCACATAAACCATCTTAGTTCTCTGGAATCTGAGAAGAGGGTGAAAATGTAGGCTACATTGACTTTTGGTTGACTTCTGAGAATCAGTTACATACTAAGAAAGAGCAGAATTGTGATTAAGATTTGGGTTTGTAAATTCAGCAGTTATATGCTTAAACTTTTGCATTTTCCTCTCTCATTTATAATGCTTAAAATCTCAGGATTTTCTTATTTATCTCATCAACTCTGTCTTCTTAAATGTATATTTTGATATTTATTTCAACTATTGTCCACATCTAGTCTTTTTGTAATGTAGACTGTCTCATAATATTACCCACATCCAGCTTTTCATAACCATTCTTCCAAAGACATAATTTCCTTTCACAGTTTTCTCCCTTTCACTATCAGAAGAGAAGCAGATACTATTGAGGATTCGGAATATCTTCAGGCTGCTTGAGGATATTTTCTCACTGAAAGAGAACATCCCTGAAAAATATATGCATCCTAATTATGAGTCTTGTTCGTGCGTTCTTAGACCACATTTTTTTTTTTAAAAGACTGCTTCAAGCATCAACTCTGTTTTCTTAATAATGCACCAAATATCTAAGATGGCCCCACTGATTTCCAACTTAATCAAACCTTTCCATAGTCCACTCTTCTGGATGGGAGGTAAAACCTATAACTTGCTTCTATCAATAGTATATGGTAAAGGTGATGGGATATATGTGATTACATGGACATTATTATGTCATATAAGATTGTAATGCCCATCTTGTGAGAAGAATCACCCTCATTTCCTTGCTGACTTTGAAGAAGCAAACTGTCAATGATCTTCGTGTGTTGTCTATTTCACTTTACAATCTGAAAAAGAATTAATATGTGCTTCCCAATGGAGAGGACAATGGGATAAGGAGCTTTGGGGGAGTCCCTGGCCAACAGCCAGCAGGGAAATGAGGTCATAATAAGCAGCTAAATGCTGCAAACAACCAGATGAGTAAGGAAGTGGTTCCTTCCCTAGTTGAATCTTAGATGAGACCATTGTTCTGCCTTGTATCTTTACTGTAGACTGGCAGAAGACCCAGATAAGCAATGGCTGAAACTCTAACTGTGAGTTAGTAAATCTGTGTCATTTTAGGCCATTAAGTTTACTGTAATATTATTATGCAGAAATAGATAACTACTATGCCAAGTAATTTTCTGCATTAATTGTGAAATTACAAATAGATCCAAATTTCCAAGGAAATCTGTCAAGAAAAAGTCCTAAAACAACTTACAACCTAACCACAACTGTGTTTGTTCTTAAACGGTTTTTTCTTAAACATCCCAGTTGTGTCCTTAATCCCAAACATTTTTGAGTAAAATAGTAAAAAAAAAAAAGAACCAATTCTTGCCCCAATGAAGAGCTAGATTACCTGACAGGCATTCACCGCAGACATCACTAATCAATTATGACAACCTTTCCTTCAGAGCCTGGATTTGGTTTCACACACTCAACACATCACTGGAGGAAGCTACAATTTTTGCAGATTTGTCATATCAGATGAAATTTATTTGCTATACTAGATATATTGACTAATGTCTCACTGTCAACTTTGACTTAGAGAGAAGTAGAAACCTATTAAAAAAAGATATAACTAGGTGGTAGACATTTTTCACTACAGTATTGTCTATCATATTTTTCTATTATCTGAATGATAAGCTTGAAAGATTGTTTATTAAGTGATAGAACTCAATAATTTTAGATTTTTCAAAAAGAATCTAAATTTAAAATGACTTTGTTAAATTATAACAGTTATTATAAATGAAAAGTATTGCAGGGTAGTAAATTTAAGATGCGGAGTAACTATGCACATACAATAGAGACTTTTTTCATATGTTGGAGACTTTAGAAAAGATTTTATTATATTCATATTTCTCAAGTGCATTATTATTCAGATTTAAGCTCCAAATAGAGACATGATAGATATAAATATAGATCTAAGAAAAAATGTGAAAGACCATTAAATGTTAGACAGTAGACTTAAAAGTTTAAATGATAAAAAAACTGAGTTTTTCAGACCTGAAAATAAGACCCAAAAAGAACCTTAATCATAATCCTAACATATAATTAAATATATTATTAATTAAGATTTTTTTTAGTTTCTGTCCATTACTTTTTTTTTAAATTTTATTTATTTATTTTTTTGAGTTGGAGTCTCACTCTATCTCCCAGACTGGAGTGCAGTGGTCGCTCCCAGCCACTGCAGCCTTGACACGCTGGGCTCCGGCGATCCTTCTGCCTCAGCCTTCCAAGTAGCTGGAACTACAGGCACGCACTACCACGCCCGACTAATTTTTTATTTATTGTAGAGATGAGGTCTCACCAAGTTGCCCAGGTGGGTCCTGAACCCATGGGCTCAGGCAATCCACTCACCTCGGCCTCCCAAAGTGCTGGGATTACAGGCTGAGCCACCGAGTCCGGCCATGTCCACTACTTTTAATGAAAGAAAAATAATTAATGAGTTTAAACTACAGCATGAATAATTTAGGTGACATACAGTATTACCATTAAGAAAGGACCTTGGTAGGACATTTCCTTTTTTTTTTTTTTAATGGATATCCATCCAGATGGAATAGTTAAAATTAAATATTTTTAAAGGCAAGTTTCTGCTCTCCTCAATTGCTTTGATATTCAGAGAATGAGAAGTTTCTAAAACAAGAACTCTTTATGAAAAGTTACATATAAAAGTATATTTACATTCTAGCATTAATAAATATATTTTCACTTAGTTTAGTAGGTAAATCAACTATAATTTCCCCTTTGAATGTTGCTTTTTAATTGAAATACAATTTAGTAAAATAATAGGTCTTAGGACTATTTGTAATTTTTTTCCAATTTTTTTTAGTTTGAATTTCTTAAAATTTCATTTTCAACAATATACTTTTGTGTTTTGTTTTTATATTTTACTTTTACAATCTGAAAAAAGTTAACAAGAAAGGAAAATTTCATTTTTTATTAAGATTTTAGTTAAGAAATATAGGTTATAAAATCATAGGTTTCACTTTGTCAGTATGTACATGTGAATCTAAATATCAACTCCAATGTAAATTCTGGTGATTTCAGAGATCACTTTAAAGAGTTCTAAGTCATGAATTTATAGTAGTTGTATAAAAAGCAAGGCTCATCAAAGTGTGCTGATCCTAACATTTTCCAGTGGAGTAGCCTTCAGCAAACCCTTCACTCCTCTGGCTGTCCACTTTTGTAAGATGAAGGAGGTGAACAAATGATCTCTTCCTTTCTAATGCAACAAACATCGGCCACCCTACAAATCTTGAATGGAAAACTGATATTTCATATTCATGTTCATACACCATTAGTGTCCTTAGTACAACATGGTGTTTTGTCTTTAAATTTTTTTAAATCTGATATTTCCTTATGTTTTAAGGGTTGATAAGCCATTTTCACAAACATTTCTCACCTTATTTCCCTCTCACTGCGGCAGATCTGAAATCCTCAGTGATGTGTGTGTGTTAATGGATAAGAGTGCTGCGTTTGATGGATGCTCTCAGAATTCAAGTATTCAAGCAAAGTTAGGTAAGTAAGCTAGGTTGTCATGTAGTTCCTTCGCATGCCAAGGTTTTATAGATTTGTAGTTCCATCAAACTGCATTTTTAAAATTTATAGTAGTATCATGTTGCTGAACAAAAAGAAAAAATATTTTTTCATCCTGTCTTATTCTAAATTTTGAGGTATGTTTAAATAAAAATATATTTAAGTAAAAATGAATTTCTTTCATAAATGCTGAAATCAGCAGGTATGTTGCTATACCCTGAATATTATTTACTATCAACCTCAGTTCATTATACTTATAATCCACCACGAGAGAGTGATCAACTTTCTCTGACCCAAAACACCAGTGAAGAAATTGAAAGAGGCTATGAGAACTTTAAAATTGTGGCTTTTAAGTAATAAATGCATGAATTAACAGACATCTGGAACAGAAATGGAATACTAAGAGAAAATTTAAACCCGATGAAATGGCATAGTAGACAAATGTTTAGATACAGTATTCTCAATGTCACACTCATTTCTAATTCAATGATGCTTATCAATAAAACAACTTTTATTACAGCTTTAGTGCAAGCTAAACTACCATTTCATGTGCATAAACCATGGGTGGTGGCAATCTCATTTTTCTGAGAACAATACATAAATATATAAATATGATGCCAACCATTCAACATTCACTTCCTTTTTTTTTTTTTTTTTTTTAAGATTCCTGTTCCACCTGTAAATGTGTCCTGGAAAGAAAGATGTTAGTTGTTTTGTACCTAAAATCTATCCAGAGAGAGTGAAGTAATTGTTTACTGTCTCATGTGTTAACCTGAGAACTCTCTTTATTGCAAAGAGTCCAAAAATGGCAGAAGCTGGCATGGAAGGGTAGATCCATACTAAACTCATGCTGGCTTGTTTTAACCCAACTTTTAATAATAATATTTTGCTAAAATTGCAAATAGGCATGAATAGGGACTTATGGTCAACTTATGGACAAATGGTCATACTCTCTAGAACAACGTGGCAAAATTCAACTTCGTTTTACATTCTAATTGTAAGTTTACATAATGCACATTGTAGCTAGAAAGTGAGTTTTCTTTTTTAGGAAATTCAAAATAAGAAAAATCTCTGAAGAATTAATCTTTGAAATCAATACACAACGGGTCAGAAAAGAGACTTGCAAAGTTACCTTGGAGAGAAAGAATTCTTCCAGACTAGCACAAGTTCAGAGGCCGCCTGAATTAAGTTGAATAAAGACATCAAGGGACATGAAGAAATATTGACTTCAAGGAAGTGGTCAACCATGAAAGCTCATGAAAGAGTCAGTCAGACAAGTGAGTGTCACCTGGGTCTATTAAGGCCCTCTCTGGAGTAGGCCAGTCTTGTAGACAAGTCCTGGCCATCGGCATGTCCACGTTCATTGCAAGAGATACTGCCGACTGCCATGTCCTGAAGTTATACAATTCTTCATTTGTTTAACTCTCTTTTTCCTGATTTTATGACCATCATACAACCTTCTCATTTTGATTTGACTGTCCTCATAGATCTGTATATAATTCTCATGAGCTAATCATAAGAACTTGATATATTTTTGGTCCCATAATAATTCCCTACTGAAATGCCAGCATCTTACTTTAATTCTTAATTGTACTAGATGGGATACACCTTAGTACTCATTAAAAAATGACTTGTTCAAAACAAGTGTTTAGAATAATTGGTACCAATATCAAATTTGAGATGTGCTCACAATTAATTGGTATTTTATGAATAACACCAATGAAAGTGTCAGTTTTTTAGTGTTCGTTTTTAAAATAAACTAGTAATTAAGAAACACATATGATGTCACTAGGTGCCATACACTAGTAAGGCATACTACAAATATTAATTCATTTAATCCTCAAAGTATTGCCAGTGAAGTAGGTATTGTGATTATCTCCAATTTATAGACAAGAAAACTGAGGCACAGTCAGTAAGAGACAAAGCTGCATTTTAAACTCAGGCTCTAATGATAACAATGAGTAGATACTACAATCAAAAATCATCCCACATATAAAAAGACACGAAGAAATTCTCCAGAAATTGCATGGTGGTTCCCTACTGGAATTTCTGGGTACCTTTGTTCAATATCATTTCCTAGCTTCAACTTTTAACAGGTATCTTATAGTCTGAAAATACAATTAGTGATTTATTTAATTAAGGTCTATTAAAATAAGAGTGCTAAACACTAATCAACACCATATGTTTTTCAATTAACTGTTAATACATATGTATTTCTCAAGCTCATGCTAACTAATGGAGCATTTTGGGTGGTTTAAACTATTTAAGACCATAATTAATTTATAAAACTCAACTTATAAAATATGAAAACTCTCCCATAGTGACTAATTTCTCCTTCCCCAACCCTACTTCTCCCTTTCTCTTTTCACTCCCCCCAATTATACACACACACACACACACACACACACACACACACACACGCATGCACACGCACACACACACAAAGATAGACTTTTAAAACATGATGTAGCTATTTAATTTCATTCTTTTTGTAGGGAGAATGGACTTAGTAATGAAATCAGAAGGAAACGAAGTTGTTCTCATGAGAAATATTTAGACATTCTAGTCAAATTGAAAACATTAGCCCTGAAAACATCTATAACAGATACATATTTAATTTAAATTATAAAAATAATATTTTAACCGTTCTTGGAAGTAAAATTGCAAAGCAGGCTCCACTGTGTAGAATCAAAGCTTGCTGACTACAAGAATGTGGAGGAGTCTCTGAACGCAGGCAGAGACCACACTTCCCAGTCTCCCTTTCTTTAACGGTAGCGGCAGTTGGCAGAATAACGCACCTCCCAACCAGGAGGATGTCTGTGCCCCCATCCTCAGAATCTGAGAATCTGTTACCGTACATGACAAAAGAGACTTTGCACGGGATAAAGGATGTTAATTTATTTTGAATAGGAGTCTCACTCTGTCGCTCAGGCTGCAGTGCAGTGGCACGCTCATGGCCACCGCAGCTTCAACCCGCTGGGCTCAGGCGATCCTTTCTCCTCAGCCTTCCAAGTAGCTGGAACCACAGGCATGTGCCACCAACCCCGAATAAATTTCCTTGATTTATTGTAGAGGTGAGGTCTCACCAAGTTGCCCAGGTTGGTCTTGAACCCCTGGGCTCAGGCAATCTTCTCACCCCGGCCTCCCAAAGTTCTGGGATTACAGGTTTGAGCCACAGTACCCGGCCCTGTGATTTCTTAAAATACTTCTAGCTACTCTAGGGAGAGAGACTTGGACTAGAGAGATGAAAGACCAATTGCAACTGAAAAAATACTTCCTGCTAAATCAACATATGAAAGTCTTGTTTTATATATGCCTGGGGCATTGGAAACAGTATCACACTGACTCTGTTATATGTTTTAAGCAAGTTATTGTCTGTGCATATGAATGTGGTTACATAAAAATGTCTGTATATGTATATATATACATATATTTTAAGATATTTTGAAATATCTGGAGAAGGATCTTCTTATTGTAGTAAATAATGCTTTGCTTTTAATCTTTGCAATTTCATTTCTCTTTTTTTCCCATTAGGGCTGGTAATTCAGGCTGTTGGCATAGCTAATACTGGTTACAAAGATAAATACATAAGCAAATGGCATTAGAAATACTCCAGTTGGATTGCTCCTGGCCAAAGCATGAGTGTTGCTTTAGAGGAAGTCCTGTAGAAAACCTTATAGTCTCATAGACTTAGCAGCAAAACCAGAAGGTTTTGTTTGTTTGTTTTTTACATTAACTGTACAATCTATTCATTAAGTAGTAACTACAGCATTTTTACAGTTTTTTTCACTATCATAATTCTTGTCATTTAGGGTTCAGTTTTGACCCCGAGGTCATCCCTGACTTCTTACGAGTAAACTTTATCAAGTGGGATTCTGAGAGAGGCTCCATTAGGCTCCTGATACCCTAAGACATTAGCTGTATGTAATCAACTAACCCTCTTGTACGCATCCAGAATGGTACTAGATATGAACCCCACATTGGACAACTGAGAAAATGGTACTCGAATCATTTCATCTGTGATTCAATGAGGAAATCCAACCGAGAAAAGTCTATCTCATGCATATGTATTGTTTTCTTTAGTCCACATCTTTTAGATCTTATAAACAAGACGAGCTTCACACAGACCTATGCCAATTCATAATAGTCAAACCTCTGCTTGGACGTGGAAGTGATAACTGAGGGAAGATTTGAGTCAGGAGTAAGGGAACCCAAGAGAAAGAAAGAGAGGGAAAAAGGAAGTCACAATAATACAGGGCAAATTTGAAGTGGTGTGTAGGGTTGTAGCTCTCAAGTGTTAATGAATTAAGTGACCCATATTATCTAGAGAGGCATTACAGAAATGCATACCTTTCTCCTCTGGCTCACCATCGGAAATCTTGTGTGGCTCTCTTTAGGTGATGATAATAAGCCAAATTCAAATAGCTCAACGTTGTTTTGCTTGGCAGACCACAAAAGCAGTTAACAGACATAGACATGGGTCCAGCTGATTCTACATGGACCTGCGTCCTGTTGGAAGAGTCCCGCTGTTTATTAAACACAAGCTCTGACTTCCAAATGCTATGAGGAGGTCCTAGAAGTGAACTCTACTTACAGAGCTATCTATATGCTAACCCTCGCATGCCATCTGTTATTCTTTACTAATTCTAACACTTTTGCCCTGATGTGTTTGCATTATTTGGAAAGTGAACACTTACCAATTAAATTCAACAATAAAAATGGCCCAGTGGGTGTAATGAAGCAATAAAAAACAGTTTTCTTGGTAAGTGTTGCCATCACAGTTTGAGAGTTTGTATTGCTGCTGAGGAGTAATTTCTAAAACAATTATTTGTAGGCAAATATATTAATAATATTCAAATACAGTCGAAGTTGAAAGTCAAATCTACAAGATGGGAAATTTGAAGTCTTGACTGACATCCCATTCATGACATGGAACATCTCCTGGGCTCAGATACTGCAGTGTGTATTAATTTTATTCCAACTGTGCCTTTTGTGATGACAGTGCATTTATAGATTATAGCAAATAGGTTTTTTTTTTCTTTTCTGTT
Organism: Carlito syrichta; assembly: GCF_000164805.1. Lineage (NCBI taxonomy): Eukaryota > Metazoa > Chordata > Mammalia > Primates > Tarsiidae > Carlito > Carlito syrichta. The sequence goes on along the minus strand of NW_007231753.1, from coordinate 302,941 downwards.
TTTCACTCCTTTTCAAATTTGTTAGTCATCTCAATTTTATTTCAAACGCGTGGAGAGTTCTTTTTGAAGTGTCTAAAGGAAATCTCTCCAAACGTGTGTTCAGGAATTTGCTGTGGTCTCTGATAATGACTCGCAGCTACAAGGTCATACAGCAATTGCTACTATCATAAGCCCTGATGGTCAAGGTTATATGGAGATTAACCTAGCAATACAGAACAAGCCCACTAGAACCATTTGGAGTAACCTGGTATTGAGGGGAAATTAAATATTGATATACATAAAACTGACCTCTCTGAATTACCTCATCCTTCTCCAGTATTTCTTAACGGAGCCTCCATCTTTTAAACACTTCTATCCCTGGGAAATATTAAGTCATATAACACTGATACAGGCTTTTTCCCTTTATATACTAGATAGCGTCCATTCTTGTAATTTTGGATGTAATTTAAGGTAGTTTAACAATCACATGACCTACCACTTTTGACTATTTATAAAGGATACTCTACAAATTTCTAAAATTTACAAAAAATACCTGAAAAGTACCTAGAATTCATATTAAAACAAATTTTTTCCCCTCAGCTACATGCTCTTACTATTCATCTATAAGAAATATTTCTGATTTTAAAGAAATTGGCAGTAATTATAACTTCAACTATTAATTTGTCATAATAAATTATGTTAAATGCCGGGTTCTTATATTTTGGTAAACAGAGGGAGTGCAAAAGAAGAAATTGCTTTTCATATCATTAATTGGATTAGATAATTATTAGGAGTGTAGTTAAATATATTTTTAAATAGTGTGTCACACTGATTTTTAGGACTGTTTTGCCTAATGTGATCACTTAGCCATGTCCCTACAGAGCATGTCTTCTTCTAAGTTAATTGTAGTTGTAAAATATGTATGATAGAATATGAGTAGATTGTTCTTAATACAGATCCATTGTCTTTAAACTTTTAAGCCAATAAATTCATTTTTCAAAAATTAAGAGACACTAATAAAATATGCGCTGCTTGTACCTGCAAAACAGTAATTAATAATAATTTGGGTGTTGTTTTTTTTTAGAAACAACGTCTCACTCTGTTGCCCATGCTGAATGGAGTGCTGTGGCACAATCATAGCTCACTGTAGCCTCAAACTCTTGGGCTTAAGTGGTCCTCCTGCCTCAGCCTCCTGAGTAGCTGAAACTACAGACTTGAGAAACCATGCCTGGCCTGAATTAAATGTTTTGATGCATGCCCTAAGGAAATATAATTAAAATAAAAAATATAATTAAAAATATTTCCGTGAAGGAACAAAATGACCTGGACATTCATAATTCAAGCAATCTTAAAAATTATACTTTATGGGAAACACACAGAGAATGTATACCAATATCTTACTACTGATGCTTATTGAACAACCCTGAGGTACCCATATCTAAAATTATCAGTGAGCAATTTCCAGATCCATCAAACAAAGCAAAATGCTTCCTTACCTGTCACATTTAGGGATGAGTATGATAATCACAAAGGAGATAATTTTCTTCTGACCCAACTACTCAGAAATGGTTCTACTCCATCTCCTTCTTCACTTCACTTATTCAAGTGAGTTCAGGGTTAGGAGCAGGACCCCAGGACTAACAAATCACGGTGACTTGCTCCAAAGGAGGACATATTACACAGCACTGGGCCAAACAAACTTCTGGAGATTTGATATTCAGAATCTTAGAGAGAGTTGCTTTCTTTTCCGTAGTTCAAAAGCTATGATGACAGATTTGAGCCGCCATCAGCCTTTATTTCCTCAAGATGAAGAATTCGTGTTGTAGACTGAGGTAATGAAGGTGTGCTAGCCAACTTCCAAAATTGTTCCCAAAGATCCTCACCTCTTGGATTTCCTACTGTTGACAGTCTCCTCCACAATGAATAGGCTAATATATGTAATCAATATCGCAAAAGTATATGAATCCTGTGGCTAAGGTCAGAAGACTTTCAGATCATCTGTTCGGAGGAAAACCAGCTATCACATTGTGAGGACCATTCCCTAGCAAGCCATGTGTGTGAACCACCTTGAAAGTGGACCCTTGAACTCAAATTAAGCCTTCAAGAGATGACTGATGTTTGGACAGCAATCTGATTGCAACTTCCTGAGAAACTCGCAGCAAAAATGGCCTACCTAAGCCTCTTCAAAATTCCAGACCTATAGAAAATGTATGTGATAATAAATGCTTATTGTTTTACATTACCAAGTTTTAGAGTGATTTGTGTCACAGAGATTGACCAAAAATATTCAAGTTCAAGAGAGCTATAAAGAAATGAGAAGCAGGAAGGGAAAGAGATAATTGCAACAACATTTCAGCAAAAATGTTCAACTCGAAGTCCAGTTTTACTGTGATTTTTCCTTTAACTCTAAGCTACTAGTATCTTCCCTACTTGGAACTGTCAATAAATGTCCTATTATTATTATTATTTTTTGAGTTGGAGTCTCACTCTGTCGCCCAGACTGGAGTGCAGTGGCCGCTCCCGGCCACCGCAGCCTCGACCTGCTGGGCTCTGGCGATCCTTCCGCCTCAGCCTTCCAAGTAGCTGGAACTACAGGTGCGCGCTACCATGCCCAGCTAATTTTTTATTTATTGTAGAGATGAGGTCTCACCAAGTTGCCCAGGTGGGTCTCGAACCCGCGGACTCAGGCAATCCACTCACCCCAACCTCCCAAAGGCACGGGATTACAGGTTGAGCCACCTAGCCCGGCTTGTCCTATTATTTTTATTGTTCAGGGTATTTGAGTTGGTTTTAGATCACTTGTAACTTACCAAGTATTACTAGGGCTGACAATGAAGATGTTGATGCTGATGTTAATAAATATGCCATTCTATGGTATTGACAATTTATCTATCCACCTACCTATCTATCTATATATTTTGAATAGAAGTCTCATTCTGTCACTCAGGCTGGAATGCAGTGGCACACTCACGGCCACTGCAACCTCATCCTGCTGGGCTCAGGTGATCCTTCTGCCTCAGCCTTCCGAGTAGCTGGAACTACAGGTGTGCACCACCACATCCACCTAATTTTTTGATTTATTGTGGAGATGAGGTCTTGCCAAGTTGCCAGGTTGGTCTTGAACCCCTGGATTTAGGCAATCCTCATGCTCCAGCCTCCCAAAGTGCTAGAAGTACAGGCATGAGCCACTCTGCCCAGCCTAGTGTACTGACAATTTAAGTTTAAGGTACTGGAAAAGCAGATGGTGCTAGAAGGTCAATCTGACCTTCCTGCTATTTCTTAAAACCAGGAGATGAAAGTTCCCACATTAAAGATGTACTTCTCCCCACCTCCCACAAACTAGGAAAACAAGAAATACCAGCATTTTTTTTTTTTTTGGAAGCAGGATTTATTGTGATGACAGAAAAGCTCCCACAATGGGAGGAAACCCAAAGGAGTTGCTCAAGAAATACCAGCATTCTTATCACCAAGAATGAAAAGTTGAGGCTGAAGAAAATTTGTTCAAATAAACCTTGTTACACTCATACTTATCTTCCTGGCTACCTCTCTACCCAATTAACTACCCTAGCCCAAGCCTCTACTATATCCCATTTTCACCATTTACTATTTTTTGTCGATTTCAGTATATAAGTGACTGACTCTAACTGCTTCTTTGGGTCTTCATTATTTCCTTATAAGAACATTCATACTTGTAAAACTCATATTAAATGCATTTGTCTGCTTTTTCTCCTGTTAATCTGTCTTATGTCAATTTCATTCTTGGGCCCAGCCAGGACCTTGGGAAGACGGTGGCAAAATGTTGCCTCGCCTACATAAATGCTCGTTAGTATTTAGCGATCCCTCTGATGAACTGGGCACTGGGTTAAAGGCTTGATAACTGCTCCCTCTAATCCTTTAGCAACTCTGCTAGGTAGGTTGTCGTTGGTATAGACAAACCATTGAGAGTGTTAGTATTTTGACCTAGAAACAAAATTGGGTTTTGGACAAAGGTTATTTAACACCAATGCACAAATTATTTCCATTCTAACTCTTCGGTTCATATATTCATGTATCTCAATAAGATTTAATCTCACATAAGGAAGGATTGTTTACATTAGTCTCCATGCAAAGGAAATTGTCAATCGTTACAAATCAAATTTCAATTGGTAGAAAATTAATAATGCTTCCTTATGGATATTTCATATCTCAGCCACATTGAGAAAGTCCTTTATTTCATACTTTCCTTCAACATTTCCCCACTAGGTAGAATTAATCCTTTCACATTGTAGTCTCTGTTAGTTAAAAATGACTTTCCCTTCCTGATAGATTATAAAACTTTGAGGGCAAAATTCAAGCATAGACATTTTTTCTTCTATATTTTTATATTACAAGATAATACAGTCATACCAATTTTGAAACAGAGAACAATGATAAAATCTTAGCCCAATTATTCTTTTTTTTTGAGTTGGAGTCTCACTCTGTCGCCCAGACTGGAGTGCAGTGGCACGCCCCCAGCCACCGCAGCTTCAACCTGCTGGGCTCTGGCGATCCTTTCACCTCAGCCTTCCAAGTAGCCAGAACTACAGGCACATGCTACCACGCCCAGCTAATTTTTGATTTATTGTAGAGACAAGGTCTCACCAAGTTGCCCGGGTGGGTGTCAAACCTGCAGGCTCAGGCAATCCACTTGCCTCGGGCTCCCAAGGTGCTGGGATTACAGGCTGAGCCACCGAGTCCGGCCGTGCCCAATTATTCTAACACTGCTTTTCCCAAAATGCATTATATACGCTATTAATAGGCATTTTATGGGAAGCATGAGATCTAAGGACTAATTAGTATGAAAAAAAAAATCTGGGTAGGACAGAATTTTTCCCGCAGGACATTTCACAATATTTAATGTATAGATCTTATTGTAACTTTACAAATATGCAGGGGTTTTCCTGCAATTTATTTGACCAGCAATCTCTGGTCATGAAGTTTTTGGAGTAGTACTTCATTGAACTTTGGGAAGAAATGCTACATTCTAATATATATAGTAATATAATATAATATATATAAAAAATAGTAAATCAGCTACAAATATATTTATTTTTTATTTATTAGAGGGTAGAATACTTCTTTATATGTATTTACTAGTAGATTTTCCTCTTTGTGAAATATATACTCTTGTATTTTACCCATTTATGTATTGAAAGCATTAATTATTTTTAAACAGTTTTATAATCTCTTAGGCTCAGTGAGTATTAATTTTAGGTTCTGATTATGAACAATTTGTTATTTAATAATTCATATCGCTTCAGATAGCTTTTGACAAAATTGAAGAATTATATTAGTGTAGTAATATATGTAAACACTTTTTGTGATTCCTTCCAGTTTTTAAATAATAGTCACATATTTTCCTTGAGATTTTTTTTTTAATTAAAGCTTAATTCCATCATCTGAAATATATTTTTGGTACATAGTGTAAAGTTAGAACTTAAATTGATATTTTTTTCCCAAATAGTTAACCACTTATCCTAGGAAGATTTATTTATTTTTAAAAATCTTACATTTCTACTTACATCTTTAGGTTTTTTTGTTTGTTTGTTTTTTGTTTTTTTTTTTAGTCAATCTCATTCTGTCATCCAGGCTGGAGTGGAGTGCAGTAGCATGCTTATGACCACCCCAGCATCAACCCACTGGGCTGAGGCGATCCTTCCGTCTCACTCTTCCAAAGAATCAGAACTACAGGTGAGCACTACTACACCTGGCTAATTTTTTGATATATTGTAGAGACAAGGTCTCACCAAGTTGCCCAGGCTGGTCTCGAATCCCTGGGCTCAAGAAATCCTCTAGCCTCGGCCTCCCAAAGTGCTGGGATTACAGGCTTGAGCCACCGTGCCCGGATACATCTTTAGTTTTAATTCACTGATTTCTTTTAGTTTTTAGTTTACAGTAAAACTGACTTTTGTGTAAAATTCCATAATTTTATTGCACATGCAAACTTTTATACCAACCACAAAAGTTAGCATGTGCAACATCCCATCAACCCTCAAGTTTCCCTTGTTACCCCTTTTCGTCATACACCTTTTACTCCTGGCAACCACTGATGCCTTCTCTGTCACTAGCTTTGTCTTCAAGAGTGTAATATAAGTGGAATTTAAAAGTATGTACTCTTTTGAGACTGGCCTTTAAACTCGGGATAATACTTTCAAGATCCTTCCAAACTGTGTATTAATAGTTTGTTCCTTTTATTACTAAGATGTTTTATATGGTATGAATGTACCATGAATTGCATACCTATTCACCCATTGAAGAACACTTGGGTTTTTCCAAAATTTGGGGTATTATAAAACATTCATAGAGGATTTTGTGTGAATATAAGTTTTTATTTATCTGAAATAAATACCCAGGAGCAGTATTGCAGGAAGTATATGCTTAACTTTATAAGAAACTGCTTGTTGCTTTCGAAAATAAGCTGTACCATTTTGAACTTCCATTGGCAAATGAAAGACTTCCAATGGCTCCATATCATCACTGTCACTTGGTATTCTAAGTATGTTATTTTTAATGTTAGCTATTCTAATCTGTGTTTAGTGGAATCTCACATCATGGTTTTAGTCTACATTTCCTTATGGACAAATGATATTGAACATTCTTTCATGTGTTAATTTTTCATCCATATATTGTCTTTGGTGAAGTGTCTGTTCAAGTCTATTGACTGGAGTTTTTTTTTTTTTTTTTTTGAGCTGGGGTCTCACTCTGTCGCCCAGACTGGAGTGCAGTGGCCGCTCCCGGCCACCGCAGCCTCGACCTGCTGGGCTCCTGCGATCCTTCCTCCTCAGCTTTCCGAGTAGCCAGAATTACAGGCGCACGCTACCACGCCCGGCTAATTTTTTGATTTTTTGTAGAGATGAGGTCTCGCCTGCCCAGGCGGGTCTCAAACCCGCGGGCTCAGGCAATCCACTCACCTCAGCCTCCCAAAGGCGCGGGATTACAGGCTGAGCCACCGAGCCCGGCTGACTGGAGTTTTAAGATCTATTTATAGGTTGGGCTTGGTGACGCAGCCTGTCATCCCAGTACTTTGGGAGTTGGAGGCAAGTGGATTGTCTTAGCCCACAGGTTTGAGACCAGCCCGGGCATCTTAGCAAGAACTCATCTCTACAATAAGTCAAAAATTAGCCAAACCTTTTTTTTTGAGTTAGAGTCTCACTCTGTTGCCAGGGTGGGATGCAGTGGCACACTCCCAGGACCTGGGTGCTGGGCTTACCTGGCCTCACGCTCTGTGACTCAATGCTGCAGCGGTTCTTGCCATCTGCAGAGGGCAGTGACTGGGTCGTGTTGGCCAGGAGAGGCCTGCATTCTTTTCTCCATCCCTGGTGTGGGATTGGGCACAGGCAGGGGAGGCAGGGGTTGGACACAGATCCCCTGTTGTGTCATAGGGTGGGAAATGTTTGTGGCCATCCATACCATGGGCTCCTAGAGCCACAGCACATGTAGAGATTCGGCCCAGGAGTGACTCTTACTCATCCCTGGTCCAGATATGGAGCAGAGGTTGGAATCTGCTGAATGCTGTCTGTCCATCTGTCATGGTTAGGGGTGGTGGGTCTGCTAAAGGGGAGATTGGCTTCCCTGTTCTCAGCCAGGTTACAGCAGGTCAGACCCTGAGGGAGTGGAACATGACAACAAATAAAAACTCTATGGCAGCTTGAGAGAGAAATCGTGAAAGATGGGAACACACTGTGTGTTTCAATACATTTAATGACAATTTTTTCCTGCTTCTTAATCAAGGGTCCTGCATTTTTGCTTTACACTAGGCCTCCCACATGATGTAACCAGGACCATTTGTTAGACATGTGCTTGAACATATTTTCTTCCAAGCCATAGTGTGTTTTTTCATTCTCTTCAGAGGGCGTTTCTTTTTTTTTTTTTTTTTTTTTTTTTGAGTTGGAGTCTCACTCGGTTGCCCAGACTGGAGTGCAATGGCCGATCCCGGCCACCGCAGCCTCGACCTGCCGGGCTCCGGCGATCCTTCCACCTCAGCCTTCCAAGTAGCTGGAATTACAGGCATGCGCTACCACGCCCGGCTGATTTTTTGATTTATTGTAGAGATGAGGTCTCGCTGCCCAGGCGGGTCTCGAACCCGCGGGCTCCGGCAATCCACTCACCTCAGCCTCCCAAAGGCGCGGGATTACAGGCTGAGCCACCGAGCCCGGCTCTTTTTTTTTTTTAATCAGAGTCTCACTCTGTTGCCTAGGCTGGAGTGCAGTGGCACGCTCAAAAGCCACCTCAGCCTCAACCTGCAGGGCTCAGGGGATCCTTCTGCCTCATCCTTCCAAGTAGCTGGAACTACAGGTGCACACCACCATACCCAGCTAATTTTTCTTGTTTTATTGTAGAGATGTGGTCTCACCAAGTTGCCCAGGCTGGTCTCAAATCCCTGGACTCAGCAATCCTCGGCCTCCTAAAGTGCTGGGATTATAGGTGTGAACCACCATGCCCGGCCTCCAGAAGGCTTTTTTTTTTTTTTCCAGAGAAGGTTTTAAATTCTGACAAAGGACAAAGGTCATTCATCAATTTTTTTCCTTAACAGATCATGCATTTAATAGCATGTCTCAGAATACTATTCCTGAATCAGTTAATAAGAATTTTCCCCCATACGTTCTACTAAAAGTTTTATAGTTTTACACTTTGAGATCTATGATCCAAACATACAAGCAACTTGAGGTTTTCATCTACAGTCTTAAATTTTAAAAAATGATTCTACTTATGTTGATACTACCACCAAGGCATAAGAATGTCACTTTTATTGAACTAGCCAGCATTCAATATATATTTTTAAAAGTCTGCTAATTAGGTCAAAATGGTCATCACAGCTATAGATATGGTTTTTTAAATTTTTTAAAAAATTTTTTGAGTTGGAGTCTCACTCTTGTCATCCAGGCTCGAGTGCAGGGACACACTTGTGGCCACCGCAGCCTCGGCCTGCTGGGCTCAGGCGATCCTTCTGTCTCCACCTTCCAAGTACCTAGAACTACAGGTGCAGGCCACCACACTCAGCTAATTTTTTGATTTTTATTGTAAAGATGAGGTCTCACCATGTTGCTCAGGCTGGTCTCAAACCACTGGTCTTAGGCAATCCTCTTGCCTCGGCCTCCCAAAGTGCTGGGATTACAGGCTCGAGTTACCATGCCCAGCAGATACGGTTTTTAAGTATTCGTATCTGCTGTCATCGCTTTACCAACTTTGTTTTGTTCAGTATTTCCATAGGATATTCATAGACTGTTATTTGCCCTCCCTTTACTTTATATCTTATGCTTAAAGTATCGATTTTGTAAAAATAAAAGTGGATTTGTCACTTGATTGTATCATTTAATACATTTACACTTAATCAGATAATTCAGACATTTGAATTTAAGCCTATCTTCTTACTATTTTGCTTTCCATTTTTCTCTTCTGCTCTTTTTCTTTTTTTTCTATTACCTTCTTTTGATTTTTTCTTTTTATTGCATTTATCCTCTCTATTATCTTGATAATACCCTGACTTCTTATTCTTTTATTCCTTATCCCAGAGATTGCAACGTTTATCCCTGACTTCTTAAAGTTCATTACAAATTGCCACCTCTTTTTTTTTTTTTTTTTAGTTGGAGTGTCACTCTGTCACCCAGACTGGAGGGAAGTGGCGTGCTCCCGGCCACCGCAGCTTCGACCCGCTGGGCTCTGGCAATCCTTCCACCTCAGCCTTCCAAAGAGCAGGAACTACAGGCGCACGCTCCCATGCCCGGCTAGTTTTTGATTTATTGTAGAGACGAGGTCTCGTCAAGTCACCCAGGCCGGTCTAGAACCCGTGGGTTCAGGCAATTCACTTGTCTTGGCCTCCCAAAGTACTGGGATGACAGGCTGAGCCACCAAGCCTGGCCACAAATTGCCACTTTTACCACATAGTGAAAAATTCAAGAACTTCCCAATAACAACAAAAAACCTTAACTGATTTTATTCATGCCTCACTTGTTCCGCATCATAATTTATTATAATTGTGTGCTTTTTAAACCTCAAAAGGCAATATCTTTATTTTAAAGTAAATAGTTTTTAGATTCATCACACATTCACCATTTGGATGATTTGTTCCCTACTACACAGATGTGCTTTTATCTGAGATGATTTTCCTTCACATTAGAGATTTTCCTTAAAATTTAATGTCTTATATTTTCTTTACCTGAAAATATATTTATTTTACCTTGATTTTTGAAGGACATTTTCAATAGATATAGAATCTACGCTGACAGGTATTTTTATTCCTCAGTTTATAAATATCATTCCATGGCATTTGGCTTTCATTGTTTTCTGTTGAAAAGTCAGCTTTCACGTAAATTTTCACATTTTTCTTTTTAGTCTGATGTTTTTAAGAGTTGTCTTTTTTCTTTCCTGCTTAAAATGTGCTTGAGTGTGATTTGTCGGTCGAATTTATTCTGCTTGGCTTTTGAGTTTGTGACTTGATAGTAGTAGAAAATTCTTGGGCAGTATTTCCTTGACTATCACTTCTACTTTTAATTCACTCTCCTCCTCTTCTAGAATGATAATTATACCAACACTAGAATTTTTAATGATGGACCCTATAGCTCTATCTCTTTCTCCCCAATTTTCACATTTTAGTTTCCTATCAGTGCTTTATTCCAGATATTTCTCCTGCATTGTATTACAGTTCACAAAAAACTCTCCAGCTTTGATTAATTGACTGGTCAATGCATCTAATAAGCTCTTTTTTTTTTGAGTTGGAGTCTCACTCTGTCGCCCAGACTGGAGTGCAGTGGCCGCTCCCGGCCACCGCAGCCTCGACCTGCTGGGCTCCGGTGATCCTTCTGCCTCAGCCTTCCAAGTAGCCAGAATTACAGGCATGCGCTACCACGCCCGGCTGATTTTTTTAATTTATTGTAGAGATGATGTCTCACTGCCCAGGCGGGTCTCGAACCCGCTGGCTCAGGCAATCCACTCACCTCAGCCTCCCAAAGGCGTGGGATTACAGGCTGAGCCACCGAGCCTGGCTCTAATAAGCTCTTAATGAAACATTGTGCATTACAGTTCTAAAATTTGATTTTGACTTAGTAGGTCAAAATAGTGAAAAAATTTGTATAAGATGTATAAGGGTTTCCAGAAGATGTCTGTCACTGTCTCCTCCAGAGATGATTATTTTTCTTCTCAATTCAGCTAGAACTGAGGCAGATCTACTTAAGTCAATCAGAGAGTAATATGTTTAGAGATTGGGCATTGGGTCTTACGCATGGGGTGCAGGTTTTCAGGAGTTTCAAATGAAAGTCTGGGGATCTACCCATGCTTTGTCTCCAGACCATAAACTCCAATATTTTCCTTGCCATCTCCATGAGTCTGCCAGAAGCTCTCCCTACAGTCCCAGTTCTTCTGCATCTTCATTCTTTCACACTCTGGGACTCATTATCCTGCATGGTTTAGAATGAGACAAGTGTCTTGCTGAACAAAAGCTGCTTAACATCTCTAACTTCTCTTTGGTTTCCTTTTCTCTGGCATCTTACTTTCCTTTATTGTACTTCAAACAGCTTTTTTTTTGTTTTGTTTGTTTTTTTGGTAAATTTGATAGTTGTGCTTGGAGAGAGGACTGGCTTCATACAAACCACTCTGTCATAATCAGAAGTGGATGTCCTTTTTTACTTTATATCCTATGGGGGGGGGGACCCAAAATTTATTTATAAAAAATCATATGCTTATTCTTACATGTTTAAGCTTCAGTCACCTTCAAAGTACTCTCTGATACAATGCACCTATCAAGGTGCTTTTTTCATTGTTTAAAACAGTTTTTGGACTCATCCATTTTGATAACTTTTAGTGCATCATTTTTTGTTTCACCTCTTCCACATGGGAAAAAGTTTCCTTTGAGGACTTTTTTTCATCCAGGGAAAAAAACAAAAAGTCTCTCATGGAGAGATCAGGTGAACAGGGAGGGTGGGGTGTGGGAGTCATGACATTTTTGGTCAAAAACGGCTGAACACTCAGCATGGTATGGTTAGGTGCACTCATAAATTACCCATCAAGAACTGGGCAAATGCACTGAAAGAATCTCAAAAGAAAATTCACTAAAACAGTCTCTCACAACAATGCAAGCTGGTACACTGATGCCAATGGGCTTCCAGAACATTTACCTAGCAGGGGAAGTCTGAACTATAAGGGGCTCACCCTCCAAAAGATGACTCCAGTTTTGGGGGATCTTCCTTGTATATTTGTGTGTTGCTTTACAACAAATATATATTCGTGAATTATTTGTGTCAAAGTTATGAAGGAGAGAAGGCTTAATAAGCCTGATAAAAGGCTGGAGAAAGATACAGAAATTGTGTATAGAATCATGAAGCTATGAGGATAGAGAAGAGAACTGAAATAAACAAAGAACTCCTAATAGCTGGATTTGGCAGGATTACTTCATAAATTTAACAGTTAAGATTAAGTTTAAAGATAGAGATTTCATATTTAAAGAAGAAAACACTCATCCATCCTCTCAATTTACGATGTGGAGGCAACCACTGATATTTGCAGCAAATACATATTAAGGTTGATTTGTGAAAGGACTCTCCATAAGAGAAAACTTCAAGATGGTTAATGACATGCTACTAAGCACATTGTGGGAGAAAGTTCTACCTCTTTTATATATAAAAAGGAATCAATGACACTTGTTTATACAAATAAGCTTTCAGGGAATAGATGTTTAAAAAGAAAGAGAGAACTTAGATTTTCTTGTATTGTTGAATTGTGGGTGTTTGCAAAGCAAGAAAGTGCCCCCCAAAAAGTTCATCTCAATGAAAGCTTCGCTTTGGCATGTTTAAAGGGCCAGGCATGGTGGCCATGCCTATAGTCCTAGCACTTTGCGATGCTGAGGTGGGAGGATTGCTTGAGACCAGGAGTTTGAGACCAGCCTGGGAAACACAAGACGCCATCTCTAAAAAGAAAAAATTAAATTAAAAAAAAGAGAGATTCAGAATTAAGCAGCTAGAAGTGATCTGGAGGGCAATTTGAAATATATAGCAACATTTTCAATGCCTGCACCCTTGCATCAGGCAATTCTGCCTCTAAGGCATACACACGCATGTGAAATGATATAGTTATAAATAACTGCTCATTGTAGCACTGCTTATAAATGAAAAAACTGGACATACTCAAATGTCTGCAAATAAGTGTTACGATAACCAATGTGCTATTAAAAAATAAAGAGGTTCTTTACATACTAAGATACAATCATTTCTAAGATGTATAATGTGAAGTGAAAAAGTCGGGAACAAAACAGTGTCTTTCATACCTTCAAGACCATTTTGCACTTGTATTTGGGAAAAAAACCATTTTGCACTTGTATTTGGGAAAAAAACAAAAACAAAAAAATGGTGGGGATGAGGAAGAGGGAAGAAGAAAACCACACATCATTGCTTGTTTAGGGCAGAGTGTGTCTGGAGGTAGACTGAAGGACCTGGCCACATGCAGTACCCCAAGGAGAAACACTGAGTAGGGAACCCAGCAGGATGGGGCTTCTGACTGAATGTGCTTTTGTGGTTTTTTTGAATTTTGAACTATGTGACTACAGTACCTAATAAATTACAATTAAAAGTGTAGAAAGGAAATAAATATTATTCCGAGTGAAAAAAAATCTTTTGGATTCTTCATGTTGTTTTGTTCTTGTATTATATGCTAACACAATTTAAAGAAATGACCACATATTTGCATTTCTATTATTAAAATTTGCACACAAGAGGAAGGCACGGCAAGAAAATACACATTCATTGTAAAATTAAACAACTGAACAAATAACCTTCCCTCAGTCTTCATCTATGAGATACTGCTCCATCACTCACTTCCTTTTCTCAAGTCAGATTTCACCATTGCATTTAAACAGAAACCAGTTGTTTTTAGATTCCCTTCATTTGTTTTTATGCTACATATTCACTGAAGGAAAGACAGAGTAGCAGCTTCTATGTTGAGTGGAATTGCTGCACATTTCAATAAATCCATCTTCTTTAACATCTGCAAAAACAGAAATGCTATGCCTTCTACTGCTCTTTAATACATCTCTCAACTCTCGATCGCTACAGGTATTGCTCCTCATTGACTGAATCACGCACGCTTTACTTCTATTCTGCTATTTCTGTAAATCCCAGGATTTCTTGTGTCTTTTGAAAAGACAATACATATACAAAAAAACACACAAAAGACACAATCACATCTTTAGCCATTTTAAGATCGAAAGGTTTTGTTTTTGCTTTTGTTTACCCCCTTACCTTTTCTGTCTCTTTGTTTTACCAAGCAATAATTGTCTGCCCAGTGGTGATTACATTTCACATCTCAGATCAGGGAAATGTGAAGGAAATGAAGAATAACATGGTTTGAATGCTTGAGTCAATGCATACTTACCTAGGCAGCATCATTATGGCAAATGCAAAAAGCTATCCAAAATGGGAGTGTTTGTCCCTGCAAAATAGTAAGATGCTAAACCATGGAAATATTCAAAGTTTAAAGTTTCACTTGGCAGTTTCCAACATCAAGAAATGTGGCTTGCTGACCTCCAGCGTAATATTACCGTAAAAATCTATGATGTTCACTAAAGAAGGAAAAAGGAAGGGAAACAGACCGATTCTTCCTACCGGAGGGCAGCTATACCAATCCAGGAAGATGTGTTTACTGCCATCTTCATCGCTCAGATGGAAACACGGCAGCCAAAAGTTTTAAGTAAACTTCCTAAAGTAACACATCTTTTATAAGTCAGAGTTCTGACCTCAATAAGGTAAGGCTAACTGTAAGGTCAAGAACTGAAGAGAATTAATATACAGCTAAGCAAACATATACATATATGTGTTATATAGATAGAAACTTGTGAATTATGCCTTAAATAGTAAGCAGGAAAAAATGTGAAATTATTTGGAAAAAGACTCAATAATAGTAGCAGTCACTAACATTATGAATGTCTATTACCTGCTAGAAACTCTGTTAAGATTTTAACTCCCTGATCCATTTAATCATCAAACAAACTATATTCCCATTTTATAGGCAGTGACTATGTGTCAAGATAACAAAAGGTCAAGATCACACTAGAAACTATCAAAGAGGGATTAGGAATATCCAGAATCCATGTCCTAAGCATTACACCACACAGACCTAAGAGAATTTACACATAATGGGTTTGATGAGGAAATTAAAAGAAAGAGGTGAATTCACCTTTGGTTCAACTTGATCATGGTAAGATCATAGTATCAACTGAAAAAAGATGATTAAGTAGTACATTTTGCTTAGTTCTTCTTTTAATTCTTAAAGTTAAATAATATCCAAATACTATTTTCCACTCTAAAAGCAATAAGCAAGTTTCTACTCACAAGGGAAAACAAAAGTGGAGGTGGTTATCCCGATAAAGGAAGTGTAAAAATCATGTAAATGTGATGACTTTGACAAAGTGGAAGTACGTTCTCAGTCCTCACTGAACTTACATATAAGGATAAAACGCACACCGAAAAAAGCCTCAAGATAAACAACAACAACAAAAAAGTGGGTGTGTTAGATAAAACATTAAATGAGTCCTTAAAAATTTTATTTAAATGTTCTATTTTTGGCTTTTATACAAAGAGCTTTTCTTATTTGAGACCAGTAAACCAGGAACCTGGAGGATTTAGTCTGACCACTTGCCTTCTTTCCTAGTTCTGTTTTTTTTTTTTTAAACCTATGTAGTACTAGTTAACTATGATCACCTTACTAGGGTGATGTAAGGGGTCATCCAATTCAAATACTGCATTAAGGAAGCTCATAGCAGAGTTTTATCGAGTAAAATAAGCTCTATCAAATTCATTTTTTCTGGCTTCTGATACTGATGTGCTGAAAAGGTCTCTGGAAGAAGTTGGTGGAGCATCTTCTGGGTAGAGTTCCATGTCAGCCACCTCTGAGGACTTTTCAAAGAGATGACAGAAAACACTAGCCTAGCCTCCTGGTGTCACACAGGAAAGTGAGCCTGGGTGAGGTGAGTAACACCAGGGCTCGGGTGCCTTGAAATTGCTCATTGTGCACAATGGTTTTCTGAGACATGTCATCAGCCCTGTTATAAGGAGTGGTCGGCAGTTTCCAAAATTTACAAGCCGGCAAAACCAAAGTGAGAGCAGAGTTGAATCGCAGTCCTTAAAGCTGAAAAGTCTCCTAGAGAATCAACAAAGGCCTTGTAATGGGAAACCAGGGAATCTTTGGTTCCAATTTTGTTATGTTTGCTGCCAGTTTATAGCTCCATTTGCAGATTCCAAGGTGATCCCAGCTTTATGAGACTATAAATGCTAACTGTCTCGGTCTTTGATATGGCCACCTGGAGTCATTGACAATGCTATTGTGGTAGCACATCACAGGCCATAAAAGCATCCTGCATCTCAGATTCATTCAGTCAGCCCATAATGTTTACTCAAGGCACACTGTGAACAAAACATATCCCATAAATATACATATATATGTATATATATCGGGAGAGTTACAAAAAAGAGAGCAGATATGACATTTTCCCTTGAACTACTTAAAGCAACAAAAAGAAAGCTTCTTAAAGTCATGTCACAAATGTGCTTACTCGTGTTTAGTCTTATAAACACAAGTTAAATAAACTTAATAGTGGAAGTTAATTAAAGAGACTGATGAACACACTAGGAGTTGATTTGGCTATAGAGTCTACATTCGTGTTTAGTAAAAACATTGTGTACATTTTATTATGAATGATTTTAAAGTTCTCTCTTCTATATATGACATTGTGTTATTTATATTAGTATATTTACATACTAAAGTTGGTTTAGGAAACAGAAATATAAACATGAACTGTAAGCAAACCATTTATTTTTGTTCCATGCCTTGGAAAATTTTATTGCATTTTTCCAGGACTATTTATCATATGTACTCATTTCATATGGAATAGGCTTATCCTTTTACATTTATTTTTGAGAACTCTAGCCAAAAGAGTAGTTATTCCTGACCTTACCACCATCGTCCTAGGTACACTAATTTTCTCAGCTTTCACTCATGATTTAAACTTTAATAGAACACTCATTTCTTTTCTTCACCTAGCTAAGCAATAATATAAACATACTCACATAAAAGTCAACTCAGAATATATGCAGAAATTATAAGCCAGTTATATGCTCAGCCTTACCATTGAGAGAGGATAAGCATAAATGTTAATCTTGGAAGACCAATAATTTACCTTAGTCATGAGATATAGGTAATTTCTGACCTTAATTTCTAGATATCTTGAAAAATTCTTTATCCAGAGTTATATTCAGCTATATTCAATTAATAGTATTAGATTCCAGATCATAGTTTCCTGTGTACAACAATGTTTTAAATGAAAGAAATCCACAGGAAATGTAAGAACTAATTTCCAACCATTGATATCAGCCAACCCCCAGGAAAAGATTTTTGTGGAAGGCCAGAAAATGAGTCATTGAGTGATAATTACACTACTGTGTTTAATGCCCATTTAGAGACCTACATTAATAATTAGCATGCTATAGTTCCAAATGTTAAATACATATCACACTTTTACACTGATTAATATCTTAAGTAACTCATGTTTCAACAGGGATTTTTTTTCTATTTTAGAAAGCATGAAAAAAATGATGAAATTTGTTTAATAATGATATGCTTATATCTTTGAAGCAACTGAGGCATCCATAGGTGAATTGAGAATATAAAGGTAAAATTTTTCTTAATGTCAATGAGCATAAGGGCTTAATCAATTAAATATACTTATGGATCATCCAAAGAATCCATGAAACTGACAAAGAAGGAAACGTGTGTATTCCAAAATACCATGCCAATAAAGATATAATTTGGGTAAAGAAAAGACATAGTTCTTGATCTCAAAGAATCTGAAAACTACTGGAATAAAAGCGTACATGGATAAATATAAAATCAATGTACTAGCAAACTGGATGCAGCAAACATCTCAAAAATCATCCACCATGACCAAGTAGGCTTCATCCCCACGATGCATAATTGGTTCAACATCCACAAGACCACAAATGTAAATAAATACATCAATAGATGTAAAAACAAGAACCACATGATTATATCATTAGATGCAGAAAAAGTTTTCAATAAAATCCAACAACCTTTCTTGTTAAAAACACTTGAACACCTAAGCATAGATGGGACATACATCAAAATAGTAAGAGTCATCTATGAGAAACCCACAGCCAACCTACTACTGAACATTCAGAAATTTGAACCATTTCCCCTGAAAATCAGAACAAGAGAAGGCCGCCCACTCTCACCCCTCCTGTTCAACATACTGTTGGAAATCCTAGCTAGAGCAATCAGATAAGAGAAGGAAATCAGCGGTATCCAAATAGGAGAAGAGGAAGTTAAGTTATTCTTCTTTGCAGATGACATGATCATATTACCTTGAAGACTCAAGAGAATCTGTCAAAAACCTCCTTACACTGATAAAGGGCTCTGGCAGTCTCAGGGTATAAAATAAATGTGCAAAAGACGGTCACATTCCTATACACCAACAATAAACAAAAGAAACCCAAATAAAAAGCATAATCCCATTCACAATAGCCACAAAAAATGAAATACGTTGACATCTTCCAACCCAGAGAGGTGATAGACCTTTACAACGAAAACTACAAAACACTGCTCAAAAAAATCAAAGATGACACAAACAAATGGAAAAATATTCCACATTCATGGATTGGTAGAATCAACACTGTTAAGATGCCTGTGCTGCCCAAGGTGATCAACAGATTTCACACAATACTCATTAAATTACCAGCATCATTCTTCTCAGACCTGGAAAACAACAATACAGAAATTCATATGGAAACATAAATGACCATGAATTGCCAAAACAATCCTCAGCAAAAAAAAAAAAAAAAATAGCAGGAGATATCACACTTTCAGACTTTAAACATTATTCTAAGGCTACAATAATCAAAACAGCTTGGTATTGGTACAAGTACAGGCATATAGGCCAATGGAACAGGATAGAGATCCCAGAAGCAAAATCTCAATTTCTCAACCAGCTCATCTTCGACAAAGCCTCCACCAACAACCAACGAAAAGAGGAGAACCTATTCAGTAAATGATGCTGGGAAAACTGGCTGATCACATGCAGAAGATCAAAATAAGACACCCACCTATCACCATACACAAAAATCAACTCTAAATGGATTAAAGACTTAAATGTAAAACGTCAAACTCAAATAAGAACCTTAGAAAATGCAGGAGACACTCTTATGGAAATTGGAATCGGCAACCAATTCCTGATCAAAACCCCAAGTGCCCGTGCCATAAGAGATAAGATAGACAAGTTGGGTCTCATCAAGTTGATGAGCTTCTGCAAAGCCAAAGAAACCAACAAGAGTGCAGGGAGAGAGCCCACAGCATGGGAAAAAAATATTTGCCAAATATAATTGAGAAGGAGTAGTATGTCTAACTTGCTTCTTCATAAACCTCAGTCTCTTCTGCAAATGTAAAATGTGTGGCAGTTTCTTCCTCGGTTATTCGAAGTGCAAGGGACTGAGGAAGAGGAGGACAAGACAGGAGGAAGAAGGAGACTGACTGACAGATGCTACCTAATCCCACCTCCTCTCCACAGCACAGTCTCTGCTCTACCCATCCATCAAGACTTGCTCCCCCAAAGAATACAAACAACAAAGTTTCTGGATTTGCATCTTCCTGCCATCCCACTATATTCCCTTATGTGTATATCTTCCTGCAATGGTTTTTCAATCAAGGGGATTGGAGGGAAAAAGAAATTGATGAACCCAGATCAAGTGGCTCTGATCCACCTGTTATAAAGTAATAAATTGTTGACCTTTTGGAAGCACATAAGTGATGTTTCACTTAAGAGATTCCCTTTTCTTGGAACTAATAGGTCTCTAAAATGTCAGACTTTATTCCCTCATCATTAAACAAATCAAGCTTAATGTGTTTCTCCTTTCAAGTGACAATTTTAAATAAGTCAAAAAGGCCATTCCTAATGTCAATATCTAGATGATTTACATGGGAAAACATAAAATCAAATAAAACTTCATCCTAGGGGTAAGTAATGCATGAGGACCGTTTTCTTTTTATAATTAAAAAAAAGTAGTATTAGGACATGGATAATTGTATAACTATAGTTGGTATAGAACTATTTAAACTAAAAACATTCACTTCTTATTTATGGCCTTTCTGAGAAGAAATTACTAAGTAATGCTTAATTGTAAGATTCCAGATTAAGATACACATCCAAATTAATAACATTAATTAAGCTAAAAATACAAAAAAAGTGTTAATTTAGAACCAGTGAAGGGAAGTTTAGACATAATAAAGTGCATTTATTTCGAGGGGGTGAATAAAAGGCTGGCACTTTTTTTAGCCTCTGCTGAATAAAATACAAGTTAATCTGTGGAAATTTATAAGTCACATTTCTTTCAAAAAATTCCTTTCACATGGAAAGGACATTTTTCAAGGAGCAGACATAATTACAGAAAATTAGTCATGTGACAATATAATTGGCAAATTGTAAAGAATGTCATAGCTTGGCTTAGACATTGAAGGGAGGGTTGATGAATGTTTTCTCTACAAGGCCAGAGCGGATTTGTGGGCCTCAGACAGTTTTCTGTTACATATTCTTGTTTTTGTTTTGTATTTGCTTGTTTGCATTTATAAATCTTTAAAAATACTAAAAACAATTTGTAGCTCACTGGTTGCACAGAAATAAGCCCTGGTCCAGATTTGGCCAGTGGCCTGAGGTTTGTGGATCCAAAGCAAAGAGTAATTGAGTTGTACTTAAACAGGTGTGATTTCCCTTCAGAAGTAGAATACCTCCTGGGTTATACTCACATTCATGTTGGCTCCTCACTGAACAATTATCAGTGTATGTTCTATCACAAGCAAAGTACTGGATAGACCTTTTAGTTATCAGTATAAATCTGTCCTAGATCCAGTATGCAGAGCTAAAAGTTTATTTTAACATGCCCATTATACTATAACACATGGTAGAAAGTGATAAACACCATCTGGAAGCCTCAGGTCATTGATGCTGGAAACATATTGTTTATTAGGGCACTGTAACTGCAAAGGTTTCAGGGGACAAATTTTCCAGAGATAAGAGTCTGGTGCTCAGTAAGAACTATGGTCTCATATACAATCCAGAGGTAAAGAGTCTCAGGGAGATTAACATTAGCTAAAATCATGAGACTGGGTGACGTCCCAAGTCCCAGAAGTTTACTCTTCGAGACGTGTATGTTATCTCTTTCTTCAGCATATTTACGCGGGAAGTCAACGTATGAAGCTAAGGTTGTCTGGCGATGATGAAATAATACCAAGAGAAGTTAGCTTACAACAAGAGAAGTGGAGTCCAACAACCTTTCGACTACTAAGCACCCAATCATCACACATAGGGTTCAACCACTGTTGGGAAAGATAGGACAGCTCTGTGGGTCTGAGCAACCCTCTCTTGGACAATGCTGAGAGACTACTGTTTCTATGACTTTACCGAATTCTATGTGTCCGAGCAAAACATATTCTTATTAATTGACTTCTTCTTCTCCCTTAAGGTCCTCTGACCCACCTGGCCCTGTTAATCCTTAAAGTTTAGGTCATTTTTTCTGAAACAGAAATTTTAAGAGAATCTGACTTCAATCTCTTTATTTCTTTCTCATTGCTAAAATATTTTTTCTCATGTTACAAGAACATTTGTTGTATTCATAAAATTTTGTAATTTGATAAACATTTGGATTAAAATTCATTTCATAAATTATTCATTCAGTTTACAATTTGTGTCTCAGAGTTTCATGGCTCTCTTGCCAACAACACTTCTTTCGCCAATCATTCTAAGTTCATAATCTCTAATTTGCATTAAGGGGTGTATATCCTCTTGCAGAATTTTACAGTAGTCTCTAACTGGCCTCCCCCTCTCTTTCAAATGTACTTTCCTTTGATGGTTCTCTTTTACCTTTAGGTTAAGGACATGCTGTGGGAACCTGGAAGAGGGCAAGCCCCTTCATTTTAAGTCGTGGACGGTACAGGACATTTCTTCACACAGCAGGGTTGGAGCTACATCTTTAGACACAAGTGGCATTCTTCATGGAGAGCTTAGAGTAAGGAGGTAGGGGTTTCAGGTAGCAGAAAATCTTGGGCATTGACCCGAAGGTGACAACACAAGGCAATTATGTGGAGAAGAAGCAATACTTTATTTTGGTTGAACAAAGTTCATAAAAAGGATAAGTGTGAAGTATGAGTTGGGAAAGCAGATTGAGCTGTGCCATAGACATGAAAAAGCCAGACTATCATGCAGTAAAGATGCTTGCAACTTACGAACACATTTCACCTTCCTCCCGGGCAACAAAGGGATTGCACTTCTGAGTCTTCCTTACAGTTGGATGTGGCCATGTGATGTAGGTCCAGCCAATGGTAGATAATTGAAAGTGAGATGTGGCAACTCCAGACCTGGCCTAGAAAAGCCTCTGATGCTTAATCTTTCATTTTATATTGCCTTTTTGGCCAATTTGGAAGTCATGCAAATTCTGCAAGAGGATATACACACCTTAATGCATCCCTTGAAGATGAGTGAGCCACACAATCACCACTGGGGAAAGAAGTGCCTGCCAAGGAGAAGCATCTGCTTGGAATTTTCATGAACAGGAAATGATCTTCTACTGTGCTAATTGAAATTCTTAGATTTTGCTGTATATCTGTTGGAGCAGCTAGCATGTCCTTAACCTAAAGGTAAAAGAGAACCATCAAAGGAAAGTACATTTGAGAGAGAGGGAGAGGCCAGTCAGAGACTACCATAAAATTCTGCAAGAGGATATACAACCCTTAATGCAAATTAGAGATTATGAACTTAGAGAGGTGGAGAGAATGCAGCAAATATTGCAGAGGTAAAACCATTAAAAATCTTTCAACCTCCACGTATGTATAAGTGAACTTTAAGTCATCCCTCCACACCTCTGTCACGCAATCATTGCTCTCTACTCCTTTCCAACTATCATTCTCCTTAAAATATACTCTACATTTCCATAATATGTGATGTACTATAGAATGTTATGCATTATACTTTCAGAATTTTTTAACACAAAAATTTCTACAAATAAGTAAGTATAATTGACCTATAAGTTAGATTGTAATGCCCATAAGTCCATATATTGATGTCCCAAACCCAAGTACTTCCGACTATGAACTTAGTTAGAAAAAAGGCCATGGCAGAGGTCATTAGTTAGCATGAGGTCATCCTGGAGTAGAGTGAGCCTCTGTATTAAAAGGTACTTGGAATTTTGTTTTAATCAGGAACGGAGATGCCAAGAGATGAGGGGGCACCTAATTCCAGTCAGGATAGCCAACATTAATAACTCAAAAAACAACATGCTGGAGAGGATGCAGATAAAAGCCAATGCTTCTACACTGTTGGTGGGAGTGTAAATTAGTACAACCTCTGTGGAAAACAATGTGGTGATTCCTAAAAGATCTAAAAGTCGACCTTCCATACGATCCAGCAATCCCCCTTCTGGGAATATACTGGGAAGAACTCAAATCATTCTACAAAAAATATACCGACACATGCATGTTTATTGCTGCACTATTCACAATAGCAAAAACACGGAACAAACTGTGTTGCCCATCAAAAGTGGACTGGATTAAAAAACTGTGGTACATATACATGATGCAATATTATGCAGCCATAAAGAAGGACAAAATTATGAACTTCTCGGCAACTTGGAAGGGTGTAGAGTCTGTCATATCCAGTGATCTGCCACAGAAACCAAGAAGTGAGTACCACATGGTCTCACTCATAAGCGGACCCTGAACTTTTATCATAATACTGTAAGAAAGGGACTGGCAGTAGCAGGACGCTGCCAAGAGATGGGAGGAAGGGGCACATAACATCAATAAGATCCCAAATCAAGGGAAGTGAGGATCAATGAGAGGCCCAAACTTCACCTCCATGATGACCACTTACATACCTAATCTTGAATTGTAGCCCACATCTTTAAAAATAAAGAGAGAGAAAGAGATGAAGAGACAACTGCCAAAACAAGTTTTTATCCATAGCTCCTTAGACATAGGAGGCAGGGCACAGCACATAGGGTCACAGGAGGAGGAGCCCAGGTCAGTCAGGAGCAGAAAGAGGGAGGCAGAAACATAGGCAGAAGACCTTATTATGATTTCTGTGGAAAGCAATGAGCACGGCAGAAAGAATGTGTGGATCAAGTTTGGGATTAGCTAGTAGGAATAATTTGCAGGCTCTGGGGATGTAGAGGGTACGCCTAGAAGCCTGATGCCTTGCCTAGAGGGCCCTGAGATGACTATGGCAGAGAAATAATGACTCCTGGAGTATAAAAGTCATATAGAGGAGGCAGATTAGAGTAGGGATCCGGATAAGTTGGTTCAGATATCTAAGTCATGTGACCAGGCAAGTCACTTAGTCTCTAGGATTTATCTAGCTCTGGGTAAAATAGGATTAGCACTCTTCCAAGATGTCGATCCATCATTACATATAGAACACTTTTGAAAAAATGATTAGTACAATGTCTAATCCAATATGACTGGCATTAGTCGAGAGTTTCTGGACTAATTCTGGTTATTTTAAACTCCATATAAATCTTTGTATCAGATTACAAATTCACTGATATACTACAGGGATTTTGATTTAGAATTTCATTGAATCTCTAGATCAATTTGGAAGAATTGACACCTTTATATTGTTAAATCTTCTCATCCATAAAATGTGTGTGTCTCTTCTTTAATTTTCTTTAAGTTATCTTCAAACTTTAGCTTGTAGCATAGCCATCTTATCCACCTTTGACTAAGTTTATGATTAGTATTTACTTTTATTTACTTTTATAAATTGTATTTTAACTTTTTTCCAACTGTTTCTGACAAATAGAAATACAATCAATTTTTGAAAATTGACTGTATTTTGCAATTCTAATCATTTACCTGAAGACCCCGGGATCTAATGTATATACAGCTATATCTGTGATAATGACATTTTATTTCTTCTTTTCTTTTAACTTATCACTTATGATTTGCTTATTGCACAGACCAGCTCCTTTAGCATAATGTTGAACAGAAGTGGTAACATTGGAATCTTTTCCCTGTCTTGCTCTTAAGGGTCCAGGAAGACCTACAAGACTCCATTCTTGCCAGCCTCTGGACTTCCGTGATGGGCTGAACATTGTCTTTTCTTCTGGCTATCAGCTCCATAGTTTTTTGTACTTGATAGTAGTTTATTGCATTAAGAAGACTTT
The DNA here is from genome assembly GCF_000164805.1 of Carlito syrichta. Classification (NCBI taxonomy): domain Eukaryota; kingdom Metazoa; phylum Chordata; class Mammalia; order Primates; family Tarsiidae; genus Carlito; species Carlito syrichta. Next base: position 277,745 of record NW_007231753.1, on the reverse strand, counting down.
TGTAACATATATTTGTATCTAGATGTTCTATTTGTCCTTAAGGCAAGGTTGATCTGAATTATACAGGCAGTCATTACTAGAGGGTTCACTTTTTTTAAAAGAAAAATACATTTTGTAGATCATTCTATGTTAGACCATAAGGATCTATATCATACTATTTATTCACACTGCAACAGATAATTACACGGTATACATATACCATACTCTAGCAATTCCCCTTTTGATAGGCATTCCAATTGGCCATTCTCAAAGTTTAGACTACCACCAAAGCAAATCAATGACAGTAACTCAAACTCTTTGGTGAAGATCTGGTACTTACTTCACTGTGCTCTTTTTGTTTTTGGCTGAGACAGGTTTGTTTTTCTGTTTCAAATATACTGGAACTGACTATGAAGAATGATCTTTTATGACAAATTCTGTAGAAACTCCATTTACAGTGTTCTCTTAGAGGCATTTCTAACATTTTTCGACTTGGTTAATATTTCTACCTCAGTGCTACCTGCCATTTTCCCCAACCCTGATCTATATATGCATGTGTATCCTGAACAGGGGGATATGAAAATGCTAAATACTAGAATAGATAAATTCATAGAATATTCTTCCAATTTATATTTGAGTCCACACTGACCATTTTTCTGACACTATATATTTTACAACCTGTTCTCTAGAGAACTACCAGAAAGGTCTTCCTTGAATTTCATAAAGTTATTTTATTTTTTAAGAGACTCAATGGCATCTGGCTAATAAATGGCATCTTATTACATCGTACAATAGATCCATAATCCCCATCTGAAACTCTTGGGAGTGGATATTCTTTGGTACTCATAATATTTCAGATTTCAGAGGTAATGAGGTACACATAACATATAGCATCATGTAGTATATAACACTCTCAACTCTTGCTGGAGAATCACACGTAATGAACATGTTAATATTAATACATTAAACATGTAATTATTTATAACAAGTGGAATAAAGTTTTAGAATAGTCTTAGATAAGTTAAAGTAATCGTTTGCACGAAGTGAGTTGTGGTGGCAAATTTTCCAATTCCAAGGACTTTTCGAACCTGGAATTGTATCTTAGCAAATTGGAAATTGGAGTTGGAAGTCATCATACTAAGTGATCTGTCCCAGAAACACTGCATTTTCTCACTCATAAGTGGGACACAAACACAGTCACCTTGGCACAAGAGAAGGATCAGCAGTCCCTTGGCACTGCTAGGGGAGGACAGAGAGGGGAGGAAGGAGGAGGGCGAGGGACATTTGATAACACAAAGGGTACCTGGTTCACTACTGGGGGAGGGAGGGTCAGTTGGAAGCCCAGACTTTGCCCAAGTGCAGCCTACTTATGTAGTTACTCCTCACTTGTATCCTGCATCTCTATAATAAAATAAAACTGAAAAATTAAAAACAATTTAGGACCTGTATTTTCTACCCCTTTTCTCAAATTAGAAATCTGAGAGTGAGTGATTTTTCAAGAAGTCCCTCCTCTTTTCTCATTATATTCAACATGATGGGTTGGTTTCATTTTCTAATTAACTTTCTATTTCTTCTATTTCTTCTCTACTCTCATTGTTTTAATCAAACCCTTGTCTTTCTCACCTGAAAAATTATGATTACTTTCTGACAGTTATCTCTAATTCTAACCTCCCCAGTTCCAATCAGAATTTCATAGGTCCACAGAAGTGACCATCTAAACCTCAAATGGCAATATCATCTTTCAGTTTAAAACCACCCATGAAACCCATCTCCTAGAAGGAAGTAGTTCTGGATCGTCAGGATTTCCCTTCTTTTCTAGATGTTGTTGAATACACACACTATTCCCAAGTCATACTAACTTTTTTTTTTAGAATTTTCCATAATGATTATTCTATTTTATTCTTATGGGTCTTTTGCGTGTGCCATATGCTTCTGTATGACATTCCATTTAACTCTTGGTCCCATAAAGTCTCACAGACTCATTCAATGTTTCATCCTAGAAGCCCTTGTCCTTTCCTTTCCAACACACACCATCATCATCACTTCCCCTATGTATTATTTTCTACCATGCTTCTATTGTTGCTTGCACTTTCTTTTTCATACCTATTTGTTTTTTAGTTGGAGTCTCACTCCGTTGCCCAGGCTGGAGTGCAATGGCATGTTCATGGCCACCCTAGCATCAACCAACTGGGCTCAGCAAGCCTTCGGCCTCAACCCTTCCAAGAAGCCAGAACTACAGGCATGCACTACCATGCCCGGCTAATATTTTCATTTTTATTGTAGAGATGAGGTCTTACCAAGTTGCCCAGGTTGGTCTCAAAACCCTGGGCTCAGGCAATCCTCTTGCCTCAGCCTCCCAAAGTGCTGTGATTACAGTCTTGAGCTACCATGCCTGGCCTATGTACTTTATTTTAAAAATAATTTTTGTTCTACCACCACATAAAATATGACATATTTCCACTCCATAAAGACATTACCTGGAAAATTCTTTTCTACTTTTGTTTCTTTTGTTTTATTTTTCCACATTCCTTTGGGAAGAACGGATTCTCACATAGACAATTAAGGGAATCTCTAGAAAGGAAAAATATCTCCTTTAATTTCTACATATGGTAGTTTAATTTCTTCCAGAACATTGCAGCAATAGCACATAATCAGATCTAAAGTATTCACCAGGGCCTCTAGTTGGAAGTGATATACATACACACAGGGGTACCAAAAAACATACACACATTTCAAGTATGATGTTCACTAAAAATGACGGCATTAATCAAAAGAATGCTAACATCTCCATGGGGCAGTCAGGACAGTAAAAAAAAAATGACAGAAGCATGGCATAGTGAACGTCATACTACACACTGATACCATAATTTAATTCAGCTTCAAAAAGTAATAAATAGATATCTCTTACGTATACATATACACATTCATATATGAATATAAATAAGAATACATATACCTACATACACAGAAACTTACATGAAAACCTATGCACAGAATATTTGTACAAAGAGCTGGTAGAAGGATTGAAAAAATTTGAATTAAATTTAAATTAAATCCATCTTTGTGTGATTGATATTTATATTTTATATTTATATGTAAAATACTAATGTATAAGAGGAATATTCGAATGAAAAACATTTTTTGTATCATACTTTTCTTATATAAACGGAAAAATTGTTCTGATGAACCCCAAGGATTCATTGCCCAGCTTTAGCAGTTATCAATTCATACCCAATCATATTGCATCAATACCCTGTGCGATATTCCCCCTGCCTCGTTTATTTTGAAGCAAAGCCCAGACCTCATAACATTTAATTAATTAATATGATAATCTGTATGCATATTACAGTTTGACAAGCACCATTTTATAGTGTTCTTAAGACTAAAAAATCTTCACTCATTTTCAAATGCACTGAAGGCAATTTTGATAAAAGATGGTTTAATTTCATGATGCTTTATTTTATAGGGATTTCTAATCACTTCAGGGTTTTATGAGAAAATAGATTTCTTTGTAGCTCTGGGTTTTTGATCCTTTTCATAAAAAAGACAACTCATTTGTTCGTTCTAACTTGTTAAAATAGACATCCTAATGGCGTATAGTTTGCAAGACTGACGATAACTAAATTATGGAGTATTTGTACAAAGAGCTGGTAGAAGGATTGAAAAAATTTGAATTAAATTTAAATTAAACTCATCTTTGTGTGATTGATTCCATTTAAGCTTTGTCTTCTTTATTCATCAAAACCTCTAAGATATCCATAAAAGAAGTAACTCTATGACTGAGCAGCAGATATAAACGCCCTCAATGAATGCATAGAGAGACCACAGGTTTTCTAGGATAATTTTCAAAACCATTTATATAGAAAGAAGATTTCATTAACCACCCTCAATTCTGCTGATTATAAAAGTCTCATAGTCTTCACCACTCAGCCGCAAATTAACAAAAAAAAAAAAAGAAATCTAAGATGACAGCTTAGTAAATGAACAATTTTGCGTCCATTTATTTTTTTAAATATGTATTTTTTTAAAGTAAGTTCGGGGGTGAAAGATATTCAGATTAAGGACCCTTAAAGGTAAAGATCATGTCTTTCTAGATCTCCATAAGGGCAATGAAAGTAAGCAGTGAAACAGTGAGCTTCACTTTGAGCTTGCTTTATCTCTGGAATTAAACTGGGCTTGCTTAACAGGAACTATCAGGACAGTAGACTAGCTCTATGACCTTGGGCAAGCCAATTTCTGCTCTGAATCTCAATATCTTTATCTATAATATAAAAACGACAACAACTCACCTTCCGTGTTATAAAAAACTAATACAAGAATGGATATAAAAGTCCTTTTGCAAACTATAAAGCTCTAAATAAAATGTAAAATTTTTACTTATTATTAGGCAATTTGGAGAATTCAGCAATTCATAGAGATTACAAGATGGCATAATTGTTCCAGATGGCTACCAAAATAAGAACCACAGGAGACTTTTAAAAATGACAATGAAAATCTTGAGGCCCTTAAAGCCATTTTGCTGACAGTGCACCTTTAAATAGCCAGCAACTATGCTATTACTTTCATTTTTAAAAATTATTAAGGGTTTAGGTCCGCCAATCTATAATTTCTTGTAAAACACAATTTAAATTTTTGAATATAAAGAACAATGATCATTATATTTTAGTTCTCTGCTTTCTCATAGCCCACTTTCAATTTTCAGATGCAAATATATAGGCTTTCAATATAAGTGTGTTCAGCCCATCATAAATCAAAGCGGGCCAGGGCAAAGAAGATGGACAAGTAACAAGAAATTTACTATATTGTGCTTACATATTTGTCCTTCACGTTTTCTACATCTAGGTTGTTTACCGTAAAAATTGTTGATCAGTTTCATAGATATGGTCATGGCTTCTGCCAATTGAGCTACTGGGTGTACTTTTTTTGTTTGTTTGTTTGTTTTGAGTTGGATTCTCACTCCTGCCCAGGCTGAAGTGCAGTGGCATGCTCACAGCCACCCCAGTGTCAACCTGCTGGGCACAAGTGATCCTTCTGCCTCAGCCTTCCAAGTAGCCAGAACTACAGGCATGCGCTACCATGCCTGGCTAATTTTTTAAATTTACTGTAGAGATGAGGCCTCGCCAAGTTGCCTGGGCTGATCTTGAACCTGTGGGCTCAAGCAATCCCCTCACCTCAACCTTCCAAAGTGCTGTGATTATAGGCTTGAGCCACTGCACCCAGTCGGCTACTGTGTATAGTGTTTAATAACATAGGCTCTGAAATTAGGCAAATGTTTCCTATTTCTGTGCTATATCACTTACTTGCCAAATGGTATGGCATTGAGCACATTAATTTTTCTGGGCCTCAAATTTCTTATTTCTAAATCTGGGTGTAATAGTGATTGTATCATAGGATTTTTGTGAGAATTAGATAGAGATACTTGAAAGTGTGTGGCAGGGTTCCTAATCATTAGTGGAACATAGTGAATTGAACAACAGTAAATGATGTTTCTTAAAAGCATACTATGTGCCAGTTTAACACTAAATATAGTTCAGTAAACTTTAAGCGAGTCAGATGCACAAGACCAAGAAACAAAGATGTCTACAAATGTGTCAATAGAAAATAAGGCGAATGAAAACTTGAATGTTCAATTGAATGTGTGCAGCTTAATGATCTTGGACTATTATTTGTAAAGTTATGAGAGACACTGTGCACTTTCATATAATTCTTAAAGTATCCTAACATTCTGACTGGTTTGCTTATTTTTTACTATATGCCAACTTCACTAGAATGAAGCCATGTAAAGACAGGGACGTCACCTACTCTTAATTCACTGTTATACATTGCCTATACCCAGCATTTGATGCCCGCTTCATACTATGACTCCCCAGATGATAGTTGTACTATCTTTTCTTTTTTTTTGAGTTGGAGTCTCACTTTGTCATCCAGGCTGGAGCACAGTGGCATGTTCACAGCCACCACAGGCTTGGCCTGCTGGGCTCAGGAGATCCTTTCTCCTCAGCCTTCCAAGTAGCTGTAACCACAGGCACACGCCATCATGCCCAGCTGATTTTTTGATTTATTGTAGGGATGAGGTCTCACCATATTGCCCAGGCTCGTCTCAAACCCCTGAGCTCAGGCAACCCTCTTGCCTCTATCTCTCAAAGTGCTGGAATTACAGGGGTGAACCACCACGCCCAGCTCTACTAGCAATTAATCATTAAAAAATAAAGCCTTGCTTATCCAAAGTATGTGCAAGACACTTAACTAAATATTTCAAGGCAATCAAAGATAAACTGGTCATGAATTTGACCCTCAAAAGAAAAAATGAGGAGAATGGACATTGGTACTGAGATGATAAAATATACATATGGATACATTCGATACAGGTAGACTTCAGAGGAGGGAAATCTTAATTTGGCCATGAAGAAGAGATAATTAAATGGAAATTTCTATTGATTTGTATCTTTAATCTTTGTTGGAATAATGGAATAGTCACAAACATGCCGCTTTGCTACTTAGTATAGCCCATATATGCATTTTACTTGAGTGTTATAAATATCTGAATGTAAATGGCTTTAGTTGAAGTATGCTTTCTCATTTTACCCCAGACTCTCTCTCTCTACATGACAGTCATCCCTTAAGACACTCCAGATAGATTTACTGTTGTTGTGACCTGAAGGCACAGAAGACTACTCACAGCGCCTATTAAACAAAGCTTCGCAGTGACCGGGAAGGATGAGGAAGTGACAGCAGTCTATGGAGGACACAGTTGAGACACAAGGATGTGCAAGCTAGGAACCCAAGGAAACACTGTAGGGAGGGCAGAAAGGCGAGGAAGGCCTTTGTCAGCAAGCTGTGGTAAGATCCAATCAAAGTGAGCTATTCCTATTAAAGGAATCCCATCACTACTCACAGGTGACACATGGGGCACTGGTTCTAGAAGGTTGAAGACCTCCCAAATCAGCAGCTCAGTCCAACTTGCTAAGCAGTGCTTCCTCTGGAGGGCCACACAGACTCCTACGCTGGGGGCCATCTGGACCCCTCTGCTCATGAGAATTTAGCTAGCAGCTTTGTGCACCAGCAAATAGGAATACCTATTTCTCTATCTTCTTAAACTCTCATGAATAAAATATATAATCAGAAAATTTTGACTTCCAAAAATGTACCAACATGTTCCCAGTAGTTCTTATTCCCAAGGAAAAATGTCTGATAAATCCCTAAGCTTATTAACAGCAAGTGGGTATTTATAATCACAAATAAAATTAGGTACAAAAAACTTTTTGTCACACTTTTACACCTCCAAATTCCTGGCTTTATGTAGTCATCGTTTGCTTCTTTTACTTTCCTTCTTACATTCAAAAATAATTCTGAATGAGTAGCATATGTCTTCAGGAAGAGATGACACTTGTCAACTGGAATGCAAAATGTAGCCGATACAGTTGGCACCCCATCCACATCCTTTTACCCTTGCAGCTTCGCTAGAGTTCAAAAGCCAGTGTTTGCATTTCTTCCTCTGTCTCTCTTGCAACCCAAGCCCACCACGTGACAGGCCAGAAGTGCCAGAGAATTCAATCTGCCTCCCCCAGTGGAAGCCAGCTTTCAACCAATGGCTGATAGGGATTGATGCATAAATATCCCAGCCCGCTTGTCCCGTTGGATGTGTGTGGAGTTAGGCGTGTGGGCAGGTAACACTGATGTTTGTAAGATATGTGTTCTACACTGGCTTCCAGAGTTTCTTCAGAAAGTGGCATGAGGAAATAATCGCTCACTGTGGCAGCTGCAGGATAACACATTCCAAAGCCTGCCTTTCCTTTCCTGTCTCACTTTCCCAATTTTCCATTTTTTAAACCAGTATTTGCTGAATTCAATAGCCAAACAAACTACTTAGTCTCAAATCCTTGTCACAGAGTCTAACTGAGTGAACCCAAACGAAGACAGAGTAATATCAAATGTCCACACTCATCTCAGTTGCATTAAGCATTTACTTGTTACGCTTCCAGAAAAGTGATCTTGCTAATATTCATCAAATGATCTTTCACAGGAACTCTAGCAAAAACAGAGTGCTTAGTTTAGCCAAAGTGATGATGCTATTCACCTCTTTTCAGTAATTTACACTGTATCTCAAAGAGCACAGGAGAGGTTGTCCAAGCCACTCCCTCAACTTTAACCCACCTCTGAGATTTCCATTGAAATGAAACCCTCCCTGGCTACTTCCATATGCACTATTGTACCTTCACTGTAGGACTCAACATGAAAAGAAATCATAAGTGGAAAAGAATCTTAACTTGTCACTCACCAAGTAAATGGAAAAAAAAAACAAAACAGTTGGTTAAGTGCTGCTCATTTTATATTGATGTTCCCTTTCCCTAGTTTGATCCTGTAGAAAGAAAAAACCCTCAATTCCTTTTTTAAAGAGTATTCACTTTTACCACAGCTGGACACAAAAATGATAAGCAAGCTCTCAGCAGAGATAAAGGCGTTTGGAAGCATGGGGCCTCAGCATGACAGGCCAGTGAAATCTTAGAGTTATAAACAGACAATGGGTGGACTGCCATTTGAGAAAGCAACACGGCACAAGCAAAGAGCTCAGCAGAAAATAGCCACAGATTCCCTGATCCTGGAAGATTATTGTTTTATACAGCCTTCAAAAGCCATCTTCCACAGCTCAGCTGCTTTGCTCTTCTATCTATAGGTGAGAAAACACTTGTAAATTGGGAAAACAGTAACCTTGGCAGCATGCATGTAATAAATATTTTTTTTGTTTGTTTAAGAATCTGTGATTAAAGTAACCAGGCATAAAGTGCATTTCATTTGTTGATGATGTGCTTTGCTATGGTTTTCTTTTCCTAGGCAAGCTTTCAACACTTGCTTCTTTTTGAAGTCTGGGTCATCCATTTATAGCATCCTCTCCACGTACTTATTGGTCATGTTTTCATTTTCATTACATCCTTTCACCCTCTTCACTTGTCTTGTTTTTCTCCCTACCTCACCATCTGTCATTTCATTATATGACATTAGTTAGCATCTATGTTGATTTTCTTATCTGATGGTGCAACGCTGAGAACTTCTATGACCTTAATATTCTCTCTACATTCAATCTTCAATCAAATCTTTGAGCTCATTCCTCCTTGGCATATTTCTGGCTGCAAAGGCCATTCTGGAGAAGTACAGGCTAGACTCTTGCGACTCACTGTGTGATTCAAGCACATGCAGCGTCATTCAGCCTATTTTGGTAGCTTGCTAGGAATACACATTCTCAGGCTGAATGAGAACCTGCACTTGATAAGGCCTCCAGATATTGATATGTTCGTTAAAGCCCTAGAAGCTCTAATATAGGTAATACAGATGGTTCCATATTAGATAGAATTTATGGCAGCTTAAATCATTCATTTAAACCGTTCATTCTAAGAATATTCATTAGTGGATCAGGGTCAAGCGGTAGCATGGGAAGTACAAGGACTTCACAGAGAAAAAATGAGAAGCACATGACCACAGGGCACTCTGAGAGCTCCATTTAAAAGAATAGAGAGAAGGCCAAGTACAAGGTAGCACTACATTTTTTCTGAGGAACTATATGTGGTGTGAATCACTTAGTCCAAACAGCCTTCAGAGGATTCTAGTCCAACACAGGAAAGCACCATTGCCAAAAGACCTTGTCTAAATAAGAGGACAGACTGTTACTAACTTCTAGATTATTATAATTGCCCACGATTCTGTGAGTCGGCTGTTTTCTGATTTTTTTTCTTTCTTTTTTTTTTTTTTTCCTTTTCCTTCATTCTATTTTCCTTCTTATTCTCCTCATCCATCAACTTCCTGGACTTCTCTTCCTTCTCAATCTAGACTTCAAAGCTAATGTTTTAAGTAATGCATTCTCTGGCATGCCAAAATGTCTCACTTTCTTGACCTCATATTCTACCCACTGTACTAGCCCAATATGGGGTCATCTGAGATGATATCTCCCCCTACTTTTCAAATGTTGTTAGAATTACTAAGAAATGTGCTGTGTGAGCTGATTCGATGTGCCATGTGGGTAAAATGGTATGACTATATCTATTTTTTCAATTTCCAACCTGAAATTTATATTTCTCTTTCTCAGAGGATGGTTTCACTTTCTTACAAGAAAAAACTAAGTCATTCAGTATACATTTCTCCACTATCTTCTCTATGCCACAATTCTTGACATATTCTTTACATCTTGAAGATTTTGTTTCTACTACACTCTCTTTTTAGTTCACCTTAATTTTTTTCACTCTGGTTAGTTTTTTGTTGTTGCTGTTGTTTGTTTGTTTTAAATCCTAAGTTTGAATTTCCTATTTATATTCTTATTTTATTGTCCTTTTGCTCTTAAAACCCTTTATCCTCTGGATATATTTTACTATAAATCATTTCCTTTTTAGCATCATCAGTTTCTTTATAGGGACATTTTATGTGCTTAAAAACAACTTCAGATTTTCTATCTCAAAAAAATAAGAAAGTCGTTTGTATTTGTCTCTTGTAGCCTTTACCTTATCTCACTAAAAAAAACTGATAAAAAGAATATACTACCTATCTAGCAGTCAGAGAGAACAGATTAAAAATACACACAAAACAGATGAAAAATAATATCAAAACCATGCTGATTGTAAAAAGCCAGACACAAAAGGGCAAGTACTGTAGGATCCCACTGACAATAAATTCTGGAAAAGAAACCCTAATCTGTAGTGAAACCAGATCAGTGGTTGCCTAGTGCAACAAGTGAGGGGGTTGAATTGAGAAGGATCAGAAGAGGACTTTCTGGAGTAATGGAAATGTCTCGACTGTGGTGTTGGTTCCAACAGCATATACGTGCGTCAAAGCTCATTGAAATGCACACTAAAAAATGGGTTCATATTTAGATGTATTGTCATTTATCCTGTCATAACCTGCTTTAACAACATTCCTCACTTATTGTCTATATGACCTTGTAGTTAGACTAATAAGCTCCAGGACATCTGGCACCTACCTATACCACTTCACTGAAACGATTCCAATGAAACTCACAAATATAGTCCTGGTAGTCTCTACTTTCTTGGGCTTTCTCATTTTTTAACTTTGAAGAAGGGTTAACTACCCTCCTGTTTATTTGAACATTCCTTCTATACCTACTTCCTAAGTCTTACTCCTCTCCTCATATCCTGATATTTATTTATTTAATTTTTTTTTTGAGTTGGAGTCTCACTCTGTCGCCCAGACTGGAGTGCAATGGCCGCTCCCGGCCACTGCAGCCTCGACCTGCTGGGCTCCGGCGATCCTTCCGCTTCAGCCTTCCAAGTAGCCGGAATAACAGGCATGCGCTACCAGCCTGGCTGATTTTTTGATTTATTGTAGAGATGAGGTCTTGCTGCCCCGGCGGGTCTCGAACCCGTGGGCTCAGACAATCCACTCACCTCAGCCTCCCAAAGGCACGGGATCACAGGCTGAGCCACCGAGCCCAGCAGTCATATCGTGATATTTAGAAGCAATTTGATGGCTATACTAAAAACCTATTGCCTCGTTCACCAATTACCATTATTTCTGAAAGCTTTAAGTATTCTCTCCCTTGTGATAAGATGAAACTCTCCCCCCTTCCATCTCCTAATCTGCACCCTGGAGATCTACCTCAAGGTTCAAATACTTTGAAAATAAATATACTTTCTAATCTAAAGCCAGCTAAAGATCTAACTTCTCTGGCAATTTTACAGTCATTTCAATTAAACATGTTAAACAATTTTATCTCCACTATCCACATCAAACATCCACTAGGTATGTACATGCCTTATTTGGACTGACTTTCACATTCATATGTTACTGTCCATTCTCATTATAGCCATCTGTACTCAGGTTTCTAATCTGATGCTTTATTGGAATAACAGCTCCCTTTCCCTCCAGAAATCTCACTTCAGCTCCTCAATACATTCTATCAACTGGTATCTGATTTATTGTCTTAAATGCATTGTGATGCTTGTTCCACTTAGTAGTTCAATAAGCCACAAACATCACCCAATTGCTTTTGAAAACAGTTTCAAATCTTGAGTCCTTGGCATGCTCTTCCACTATAGTCTTATGAAATTTTATCCTGAATTCCAAAGCCTACATTTCATCCAGTCTGAAAGAGTCACTATTCCTATAGAATGCCCTTCCCCCCTTTTTAAACTCCTGAACTTCTTGTTTTGTTCTTCTCTTTGTCTGAAAAGCATTCCACCATTGTCTTAGTCTACAGATGTTTTTGGAATGATTGTCAGTTCCTTGATGACACAGCAGGTGTCAACCGCTTCAGAATGACTTTATTTATGATTGTTTAAGAGACACATCCCTTATGTGTTCCCAAATTGTTTAGTTTATACCAAATATTTGACAGTTATATACTCCATTATATTGCAGTAATTTGAATGAATGAATTTCCTTTTGTCAGACCATGTTCCATGCATGGGAATGCTATGGAATTTATCTCTATAGAAAAGTACTACAATGGGTTTGCTCACTGTGAATACTCCATGAAAAATGCCACTGGAATAATATTTCATCAACTACCTTGTATTATAATTGTATAAGTTCTCAAGTAATGCATTTAGAGCCTCTTTTGGTATTCAGTAGGGCAAAATATCTTCAAGCAAACATTTCTATAATATCAACACGTAAATATAAGTTATCTTTATGTCATCATTGTATACCAAATCTTAGCCACTTAAAGGGCAAATTTTAAATGACACCATTAAGGCATGAGTTAAAAATCAAAGAATCCAATTTTTGGTAAAAGAATTTCCAGTAAGTTTATTAAGGAATGTCTGTATGTGTAGATACATATGTGTGTAGTAAAAATTTGAATTTTTTTTCTATAGGAATCCAGGATTTTCTCTTTAGCCAGACCCCAAATCTGCATTTTACATACTTACAATATCTATAAATTGTCTTCTCACAAAGAGTGAATACATTGTTTTGTTTTTAAATTTTACTCATTTAAAACTGGAATAAATATTTAAATGTGAAAAACAGATCTGGAAAGAACTAAGTGTGAATTTGCTTGTAATCTTAAAGGAAGGTAAAGTAAGATTGACTACAAAGGTGAACAAGGGGAAAATGATATTCATTTTAACATAAAACACTCAGAAGGCACAGAATAAAATATCAATAGAACCAAAATATTAGAATCTTCAGCATTGCCAAAATACCCCCAAATAATACCAAAATGACAACTAGAGACAAAATATGCAACTCTCAACGCTAAACAAGGAGTTTTCTTAATGTTTAAAAGTTCCGGCAGAATATGACAGTTAAGTCAAAAGAAAAATGGTCAAATGATGTGTGCAGGCAATTTCTTTAAAAAAAAAAAAAAAGAGAGAGAGAGGGAAACAAATAACACATAAACATAAAAATATGTGGAAGCACACTCGGTCAAAAATTGAAAATCAAAACATTTTGCAGTTATCCACTTATCGAAGATTAATATGCTTAACAACGTTGTGTTCCAGCGAGGGCAGAGGGAAACAGAAATCTGCGCATTATCTGGTGGGAGTGCAAATTGACATGATCTCTTTCAAGGGTAATATGAAAATATTCATTAAAAGAAGTGCCCAGATTCATGTCTGGCAAATACGAAGTGGGAAACACATATTTATTGTTGAATTAAAATTCAAAGCTACATATGCTCTTTGACCCATCAGTTCTATTGCTATAAATTTACTGTGTTGAGGTGCTCACCAAATGCATTAGATATAGCATGAAGAGCCATTCCAACATCGATTGTAACAGCAAGGAATTTGGAATCTATCTCAAAAGGGAAGGATACATCAAGAATAATGTGCAACCAGCACAAAGAATAATGCCAATTTATAAGTGCAAACAAAGCAATCTGCAGAGATCATGCAAGTGATGATATCATCTAGGAAGAAAAATTTTATGGTATAATTGTGTGTATAAGTGTGCATATATATTATACATACATGTATATTTATATATGTATGCACTATATATTGTTTATATATAAAAGCATTTCGAGTTATTCATCATTATTATCACTAGAAAGTGACAGAGAAAAAGAAATTTTTTAATTATGAAATACCTGACTGTGTGGTGTGGACTTTTAGGTTGAGATATAGAAGGGGGACCAAAAAAATCCCCCAGAATTTATTTACCAAAAATTGTGTGTTTAGTTTTACAAGTTTAAACTTCAGTAGTCTTTGAAGTAAACTCTGTTTGATGTAACACACCTAGCAAGATGCTTTTGCCAGTGCTCAAAACAGTTTTTGAACTTGTCCATTTTGATGCCTTTTAGTGCTTCGGCTGTTTTTCGTTTCACTTCTTCCACACTGGCAAAACGTTCCCCTTTGAGGACTTACTGCACCTAGGTACACCAAAAAAAAAGAAAAGAAAAGAAAAGTGGGGGGGGGGAACAGTCTGCTGAATAGGTAGGGTGGGACACAGGGCTTGTGCCGTTTTTGGTCAAAAACAGCAGAACACTCAGCGCTGTGTAAGCAGGTTGTTCATGTAAATCACCCATCCTGAAATGGGCAAACGTGTAGAAAGAGTCTCCAAAAAAATCACTGAAACCAAACACAGTCTCTTACAATAACACTAGCTGGTACACCGATGCCGACAGGTTCCTGGAACACATACCTTCTCAGGGAAGCCTGTACCATAAGGGGCCCATCCTCCAAAAAATAATCTTGGAATTTTGGGGGTCAACCCTAATAATGACTTCCATAAAATTCACTCTTTTAAAGTACCTAATGTGAAATTTTTTAGTGCATTCACAAGGCTGTACAGTCCTCACCACTATGTAACTTCAAAATATTTCATTACTCCAGAAAAGAAATCTCGTAGTCATCTTAGTCATTAGCAGTCATTCTCCATTCTTCTCACTTTATAGCTCCTGGCAAGTCGTAATCTACTTTCTGTCACTATGGATTTGCCTATCTGGGCATTTTATATAAGTGGAATGAAACAAGGGATGGTCTTTTATATCTGACTTAGACTTAACGTAATGTTTTCAAGATCCATCCACACTGTAGCATGGATCAGTATTTCAATGGCTGAATAACATCCTATTGTAGGAATATAGTACATTTTACTTATCCATTTGGTAGTTGATAGAAAATGGGGTGGTTTCCACCGTTGAGGTATTAAAATAATAGTGTGTGTGAACGTGCTTTCAGTTCGCTTGGGTATACACCTAGGAGTGGAATTGCTGAGTCATATGGTAACTCTATGTTTCCTTTTTTGAGGAACCCTGCCAAACTGGTTTCCAAAATGGCTGCCCCATTTTGCATTTCCACCAGCAGTGCATGGGGTTCCAATCACTCCACATCTTTGCCAACACTACTTCTTCTTTTTTGACGACAGCCATTCTATATGGTATAAAGTAGTATCTTGCTATAGTATTGATTTGCATCTATCTAATGGCTAATGAGTTAAGAAAATTTTCATGTGCCTATTGGCTATTTTATTCTCTTTGATGCTATTGTAAATAGAATTTTTAAAAATTATTTTCACTGACAGTACACAGAAATACAATTGATCTTTAAGTATTGATCTTGAATTTTTCAATATTGCAGAACTCATTTATTAACTCTAATAATATTTGTGTGTGTGCTTGTGCATGTGTGTAGTGTTTCTTAGGATTTTTTCTATGTACAAATTTCTGTCATGGTATGGGTTTTTTTTTAAACCACATGCCTGTACTGTGTTTATAATTTAAAATTATTTTGAATAAACTAGGATTCAATTCTAAATTCTCAACTCACAAAACCTAAGACAAAAATATATGATAATATTCAACACTTTCAAATTAAATTCTGCCTTTTTTTTCTTTTTAAGAACAGGAGTTGGAAAAGTATGGTCCACTGCCAAATCTGGCCTGCTACTAGCTTTTATAGATAAAATTTTATTGGAACATAGTCACATTCATTTAGTCACACGTTGTCTTTGGTACATTTCAGGCTAAAATAGTAGCATTGTGTAATTACAACACAGATCTTATGTCCCACAAAGTCTAAAATATTTACTATCTATTCCTTTTAGAAGGTTTATTGACCCTTGGTTTAAAATACCCTACATTGAAATCTGAAATATTGGTGGGAAAAAAATTCCAGTTTAAAACTGTACCTGAATTCCTGTTTTATAATAGAACTATCTTTTGTTGATAGCACATATTGCCATATTGCCACATATATAAAGTACATATTGTCATATTTTAAGCCTTTAAATAATTTATTAAAATAAACTCGTTGCTGGCATATTTTAGGTTTTCATTGTTTTATATCATCTTTAGAAAAATACGTGATCTTTGTTATAGTTAAATGATTATTGTTCAAATTAAATTTTAAAAATTTATTCTATTTTTTTCTTTTAAAGATGTGGGGTACAATTCAGGATTAGGTATACAAATGTTCGTTATGCATGTACCCTTGTTGATGAGGTATTCCCCCCTCCCCTGACAGAGTCCCACTACTGCCATGGTGCTAGGAAAACTGACCACAAGCAGAAGATTAAAACAAGACCCCTACCTATCACCATACACAAAAGTCAACTCTAAATGGATCAAAGACCCAAATTAAAATTTTAAAACATTCTTCAATATTTAGCTCAAGAACAAATGTATGAATTAACTTATTGAAAAATATTCTTAGGACTTGCTCCAGAGAGTCATAACCAGGTGATGTTAAAAAAAAAAAAAAAAAAGACAATTTTCATACAGTGCAGGGTAAATGACATATCTTAACATAAATTATGAAACATGTAGAAAATCAGAATTTTGACTCTAAAAGATTTTCACTCTTGTTCTTGCCCTACCAAAAAAGGCATTATCATCAGGAATTGTGGGTTTGCAAAGTCGGTTTTATGTGCTCTGCTTTTATTTTAAACCTTATTAGAGATACAGACAGAACACACACCTCACACACCACCAGTTAGAAACCCACCAGGTGTCCCCACTCACTATTTTTTAAGAAGCATCCATGCCCTGTTCTCCCTGCCCCTTTATAAACTTTTCTTTCACTGACTACCCCAACATGAGTCATGTCTTAGGATAAACCTGGATCACTTCCCTTTACTTAGCCTCATTCTAATTGGATTTGGACTACCTACTCTTTCCAGATCTAGCTTGCCTTGAGTCCTGCTATCTGGGCCACACACATGACCTCCTGGGGTGAGAAAAGTCCCAGAGTCACCTCTAGGCTTCAAGGTTATGACAGCAGATTTATCACTGCAGCCTTCCTGGTCCTCTTGTTTCCTCATACCCTTGTCAGGCAAAGGATGCTACACAAACAACACAGCAAAAATGTGCAGTTAAAGTAATGAAGATATGTGAGGATTTATTACAAATATTATGTTCTTTATTACATTGAAGAGTTTGCCAGGCCACCTGCTCCATTGGCCGCAAAGTATTTGACATTTTTCCCCTTTGAGAGGTGGGTTCTCTGTTACTTCACCTTGAATCTGGGCAGTGTGGTGACTGCTGTGAACAATGGAGTGTGATGGGAGTTACATTATATTACTATTGAGGTTGGTTTGTAAAAGGCTGTACAACTTCTGCCTGATTCATTAGGGATGCTAGTTCTGGGGGAAGACAAGCCTCATGGAAGATGTTCAACGGTCCTGAGACCACTGAGCTTGAAAGGCCACATGTAAATACACTGGTTTATGGTCCTGGCCTAGCACCCAGCAGTCAGCCAGGATCAATTACTAGCTGTGTGTGAGTGAGCCACGTAGGATGCCCTGTGAGGCTGAGCCTTCAGCTCAGGACCAACCTCATGGACATTTGGCCTGTGCAGCCACAGATGATGCCCTGCTCTAAGGGCCCTGCTCTTGGCTCGGTTCTCTTCTGTCACCATCTTTAAATTCCATAGTTTTACCTTTAAACTTGTGTTTGTGAGTGAATCTCAATGGGACAATGAAACATGAACATGAGCAGAAGAGGCAACTACAACACATGTGTCTGCTGTTCCTTGCGGCTCCTCTCACAAAGAGCATTCGTGATGTCCTGGTAACACAGAAGTCCACTGGACCCACAGTGTATGAGAGTTAAGCAGACTCAAGGCCAGAACAAGGTAAGTGAGCTAGCTATGTCTGCATGGAGAACACAGACATGCCCAAGAAACCACGCTTTTCATTCAAACTGGAACTTGCTTCGAATGTAGAAGGAATGCAGTGGCAGTCTAAGACACAAGTGGCTAAGGAAAACCACCAGGTTCTTTCTTCCTCATGTTATTTCCTCCATTAGCCTACCATTTGCCATGAAATTGATGGCATCAAAGGAAAGAGAAAAACATGGCCGCCATATTTCTTTACTCATCAATTTCTTTACGCATCAGAAAGGCAAAAGTGGAAGGTATTTGATATAATCCGGATGCTGGCCCTTCCAAATCTCATGGTGAAATGTGATCCCCAGTTTTGGGGAAAAGGACTAGTGAGAAGTGATCAGATGATGGGGGTGGATCCCTCATGTATGTATTGATGCCATTCTTGAGATAACAAGTGAGTTCTTGCTCTGTTAGTTTCTAAGAGAGCTGGATGTTAAAAAGAGCCTAGCATCACATCCTCTGTCTCTCACTTTCACTCTTGTCATGTGACACTCCAACTTTCCATATCTTTTACCTTGAGTAAAAATTTTCTGAGGCCATACCGGAAACCAAGCAGGTGCCAGTGCCATGAAGAACTATGAGCCAAATAAATCTCTTTTCTTTATAAATTACCCAGCCTCAGATATTTCTTTTTAGCAATGTAAAACACACAAATACAGTGCTGGCAGAATGCATGTATAGCAAGAAGTGAATTATAACAGCTGAGTTTGCTTTTGTACAGTGCTTCCATGTTCTGGTAAGATTAAAATACATGTACATGTATAAAAATAATGAAATACAAATTGCATAAAGTCAGTGATTCCACATGAGTTAAATATTCTTATATTTACATTTAAAACTGGTATTGCACAATATAAAGACACATGGTGAAATTCATGCTAATAAAAATTAAAATTTTTCTTTACTTAGGGCAAATACACCATGACAAATTGAGAGAGTCCACATAAGAAAAGTTTTATTTATCTTTTTTTTTACCTTTAACAGTACATTTTTGTTGCTCTCTGAATAAAGGGTCCCACCATTTCATTTTGCTCGAGGCTCTGCAAATCATGTAGCTGAAAGTGTTTTACATGACTATGGCCAACAGACTTCCGACTACAACCTTAGGAATGACCACCACAGAACTGCTCAATCAAGCCATTCTCCAACTGCTGACTCATAAAATAGTTAGAAAAAAATGAAATGACTGATGCAATAGACTGCTAAATTTTGATTTAATTTATCATACACAATAGTAACCTGAACTCCTGTCCCCATGCAGACTCACATTCTGTCCTTATCTGAGCACCTAGTTCCATTTAAGATTCATCATCCTACCTTGTGAGTTTCTGGGATGCAATTCCATTTATGACTTTTTGTGATGTTTTTCTCTTTCATTATTTTTAGAATTTTCTTCAAAGTATTTGTTCAAAGGGAGCTAGTAAACTCAAACTGTGGAATGCCAAGCCTCATAGGAAGACAAGAATGAGGAAAACATTGATTTTGAAGAATTTCTCTACTCTAGATGTCTGTTTGTCAGCTGATAGTAAAACAGACCTCTACAAGATCAACTTTATAGGCATGATGGAAAACAACTACCACTACAAAGACACAACTATCTATGGCTTCAGTAATACAAGATATCTTCTTAATCATTCTCAATAAACATTTGGTGACCTTGCAGACATATGTAGACAATGCAAACATTACTGAAAAGAAAGATTATTCAATACTTATATCTATGCATTACCATAACAGCTGATATTAAGACAAGTTTTAGAATCAAGGGTCTTCAGGGTAATACTAGGAATAGATAATAAATAACCATGAGCGAGGATTTGAGAAATCCTAAGTATGTAACTTAAACCTAGATCAGCCTAGAACTATGCATTTCAAATTGCAATACATTTAAACTTTCCAAGATTCTTAGAGACCAAAACCATATATATATATATATATATATAACTTTAATTTCAAAAATCAAATATTCATTTAAAAAAAACGAAATGACTGATGCAATATACTGCTAAACCTTGATTTAATTTATCATATACAGTAGTGACCCGAACCCCTGTCCCCATGCAGATTCACCTTAAATACCTAACAAAAACTGAAAAAAAAAAATCATTTAGAACATGATTAATATAATGTTAAAATGATAATTAAGAGATGTTATTTACATATAACTTTTAGTTCACTGTAGTCACAAGTGTCTGGATGCTGAGAGTAACCACTATACGTACTTCTTTTTTTTTTCTTTTTAGCTTTTTTATTTGCTTTAGGAAAATACTTTTACTGTAAGATTTTCATCAATGCCATTGTTTGTATGTTTTTTTTTTTATTAAACGAGATTTATTTGTTCACAAAACAAAAAACTCAGTGTTGGGGTTAGTTTTCGATGTGATTTGACAGGACTTCATCCTCTTTCTTTGAGATTTTTTGACTCTCTTCCTTTGGAGGAACAAGGGGTCAGATTTGTTCTTATGTCAGTATAAGCACCTCTTATAAGTGCAGAAGTCAAGTATGGCTTGCATTCACTCATCTTTTGTTATCATTGTATATTATTACAATTTTAATACAGTTATTTCCTTTCTTAAAATGTGTATCGATTTTGTGGCACCCTCTGTAGATATAGTATATATACATATATATATATATATGAATGAAGAATGCCTAGAAAATGGGGGGAAGGATATAAGAAGGAAAATCACAAATTAAGATTCATGTTAGCCAATAAATCTATGAAAATCCCATTAGCATCAAATATATTTAAATCAGAATAGTGCACTGTTTCTATATATCACATTGAAAAGAATTAAATATATGACAACAGTGACAAGAGTTCGTAGGAAAGACACTCTTACATTAAAAGACCTGTCAACTTCAGAGGATAATATGTCAGTAATGTGACGAGTATAATAGACCCTGAAAAGTGTATTTGTTATTGACCAAGTAATTACTTAATATACAATAAGAGAAATGAGCAAAGATTTGCCTATAAGGACTGTGAATCAGGAGTACATACAATAACAAAAATATGTTTCCCTAAATGTGCATCTAAATGGAAATGTTTATATATATTGGAGTTTAGGCATATGACAGAACATAAACTCTAAAAATTGTATTTTCAAAGAATAACATGTAAAGGATTGAAAGATAAACAGTAAGTTAAAAAAGCAGGAAGCAGCTGGGCTCGGTGGCTCAGCCTGTAATCCCGTGCCTTTGGGAGGCTGAGGTGAGTGAATTGCCTGAGCCCGCGGGTTCGAGACCTGCCTCGGTGGCGAGACCTCATCTCTACAATAAATCAAAAAATCAGC
>NW_007231753.1:240957-256075 GCF_000164805.1 Carlito syrichta | reverse complement strand
GAGACTCCAACTCAAAAAAAAAAAAAAAAAGCAGAAAGCAAAATGTTATAGATGTACTGCATAGAGAAATCTGGAAGGGAGCACACAAAAATGTTTAATAGCTGTGGGAACTGGATGATACATGGTGTGACAGCTAATTACAGGGATTAGGTGATTCAATTCTTTAACATTTGAATTTATTTCACCAGTTTGGTTGAACCATCTTGGGCAATTTGCTCTTTATGTGTGCTTTTTTTCTAACTTATTTTTTGAGCTGGGTCTCACTCTATCACCCAGGCTGGAGTATGGTAGCATGATTTCTGCTCACTGCAGCCTCAAACTCCTGGGCTCAGGTGATCCTTCCACCTCAGGCTCCCAAGCAGCTGGGACTACAGGCATAGGCCATCACACCTGACTAATTTTTAAAATTTTTGTAGAGGTGAAGTTTTGCTATATTACCTAGGCTGGTCTCAAACCCTTGAGCTCAAGCAATCCTCCTGCCTCGGCCTCCCAAAGTACTGTGATTATAGGCATCAGCCATCATGCCCAGATATTCGCCAACCTATCAATGAGGTTTATAATTGTACTTTTATACTCATGAAGTTATTGGAAGCGATTCAATAAGCTAATGTATGGAAAGTGTGTGAAACAGTACCTCGGGCAAAATAAGTACTAAGTAAATATTAGGCAGTAACCAGTGGTGTTAGGATTACGGCACGTTTGTTTTCATCCCAATACATGATAAATAAAAAATGTTATCTAGATTTTTGCAGCATTACAAATCTATATTTTACTGAGAACACTTAACTTCACATAATAAACCATGAGGACCCTAAAATATGGCATCAGCTTATAACTAGCTGTTTTGGCCATCATTAAGCTTTTTAAAAGATACAATTTGATTATACTATTTGAATAATTTTATTTTTCTCTTGCAATCCTCTCCTTTGCCTCAAACTTCATAGTTTACTATATGCAATTTTATGTACATCCTTCATGTCTTTATTTTGTTTAAGATAAAAAGATTACTAACATTACTTTTCACTTACTGAGAGGAAAAATGCAACAGAAGGATACAAATCATTAAAATTTTACTTATACTGAATTTTTAAAAGTAGGAGAATGCATCAAAACCAGAGGAAGTTTCCAAAAAGGTAACATTCAGACCTTCTCTATAAATTTTTTTCTTCCAGAATCACAAACCACTAGATTATTTTAAAGATAATTCATGTTTTCCTTGCCAGATAATTTTATTCCAATCAAAACTGTAGACAATGTATTTTAAAAATATACACATGCAAACAACACAAGGTAGACTGATTCAAGAGGAGAAAGTTGAGCATAGGCAATAATGTCGGATCCAAAGATGCACAGCTTTAGGGGTTTGGTAAACTTCCTGTTTTTAAAAATATACTAAGTGATTGCAAAACAACATCTATTTGGTCCAATTTTGGACTCCCTAAATGAATATTGTCTTTTCATTTTCTCAGCTGACATTAGTCCTTTAGAGAAGAATTTTAATAGTCATTTATGTCACATTTCACCATTTCTATTATCTTCTTCTCTCCAATTATACCCTATATACTAGCAAATGTTTCACTAGATTGTCTTTCAGTAATCTCCCTCATCACAAAAATAAGCTTGAGGGGGAGTCTAGCAATAGAGTTTGTGCATGTGGGCATGTGTTTTTTATTGCTAGTTGCCCCCAAAGATTGCCTATGTTCTCCATCCTATAAATGAGAGCATTCTCTTGCTGTGTTACCTTAAAAGATTTTTGCTATCTTTTCTCACTCTTTTTCTGTAAACTGCAAAAAATGACTTTCAATATTTTCCCAATTCAGAAAGTAATATCTATGTATCTATATAGATCTATCTATCTATCTATCTATATTAGTAGGTAGAAAAATATAGAAAAACATGAAGAAGAATCTTTAAAAAATCTCAAAGAAGAGAGAGACTTCTGCAACCCAGTTACAACACCCAGCTAAAATTTTTCAAATTGTGATATAGTTTCTTTCAGTCACTCTTTTTATTTCCTGTCTGCTTCTCTTCCTACCTGCTTCTATCCCTGCCTCCGCTTCTCCATCTTTTCTTCCCTTCTTTCTTTCCTTCTTTCCTCCCTCCCACCCTTCCACATTCTTCAGAATTTCTATTTAGCATCTGAGGATCACCGTTGCACTACCCTTAAGCTGTGAATACTAGATTTATATCTGCAGACTATGAGCTAGTAGGGAAGGGATTCAACCAACTAGTAATAAATATCGCATCTCCTCCCAGAAGCCTTCCTTGGCCCCTCTTTACCTCCACAGGTATAATCCCTCTCTTGTCTTCACTACCTCCATGTTAAGTATGTTCTTCTACTGTTGCATGTCAAAGTGAAGTAAGTCTCTTGTGTCTATCAGACCATGAATGCCTTCTGCAAACCCAGGGACCCTTTAGGCACTATGTGAATATCTTCTCCATTGAGTAAATATGTGCATACTGAATGCCCAGTCAAGAGGTCCTAAGCAGTGGATATCCAGTATATGTTTGATGGATGATTAAATGAATAAATTGTCCTCATTATATTCTAAGAAATCAACTATTCTAACTTCTTTGAGACTTTTCTTCTCTTTCCTCAAAATGTGTGCCAAGTAATGCTCTCAGAAAACCGCCCACCACAACCCTGAAAGGGAAAGAAAGCCAACTTTCTGGGGAAGTTGTCAACTTTGGTCTTCCTTTTAAAAAGCCTACCCGTAGGGGGCACTGTTTGTCAGCACTCATATTCCTTGCCTTTGTCACAACCTACCTCCTTGTCACTTCTCTCTTAGCTTTGATCTTAGCTTATTGGGTCTTTTTGTTCACCTTTCACTGTCTTTGTCTCTTGCCTGGATGATTAGGTATTGGTCTGCTTTATCCACTGACTCGGTTTCTAAGTCAAGTCATGGACGAGATTGATTTTGTGTGTAAACACTTATAGGCATTTGAGTTTTATCTCCTTTAGGTTTTGGATTTATTATTTCTAAGCCTCCAGTCTTCTGGCTCTTAATAAATTCACTTGAATTTTTTGCTCAGAGAAGGATTTTATCTTCCATATTCTTTTTTTTCCCCCTGGGGAGGAGGCAAGAGTACTGCCATATTGTTTAACTAGTTGAGGCTGAGGTGAGATGGGCTTTAGAAAATATTTTTCCTTTAGAAATAAAAAACACATAGTAATTAATACAAATGCTACAAGACAATATCCACTATTAGAAATCCCAGCAACAATGTACAAATAATTTGAATATTTTGAATATAGTACTTATTCTCATATTTTAACACAGTAATACATATTGCAAAGGAGTATCTTTAAATGGAAGGGAAAACTATTATAAATATTCATACTTGAAAAAACTAGCTTAGTTTGTGTGTATTGCATTAGAGAGAAGTTTAAATTTAGGATGGAAACCATAACAATTTATTCTACGTTGAAGAGACTGCATCTCAGTTATCTAAGCACAGCTAGGAATTCAATGGAGAAAGAATGGCCTTTTCAACAAATGGTTCTGAGATGGTTGCACATCCACAAGTAAGAAAATAAACCCTAAAACATTCCTTATATCTAATACAAAAAAAACCCCAAATTATAGACTTAAGTGTGAAATGTAAATCATAAAACATTAAAAATAAAACACATCTTTGCTGACCTTAAATTTTTAGATAAGACAATAAAAGTATAATCCATATGAGAAAAAATATTGGTAAGTTTGACTCAGAATTAAAAATTTTTCTTTATGAAAGACAGTGTAATGTTAAGAGAATGGAAAGACAAGCTACAGACTAGAAGAACCTATTTGGAAATTATATTCAGATGAAGAGCTTATATCCAGAATATATAAAGAACACTTAAATCTCAACAATAAGAAAATAACTTTTTTTAAAGCATGCAAATTATAGCCATTCACCAAAGATGATAAATTAATAACAAATAAACATCTGAAAAATTGCTTGGTGTCATTAGTTATTAGGAAAATGCAAATTAAAACCACAGGAGATACTCACTGCACACCTATCAGAGTTGTTAAAAAAGGAAAAACAAATAAAAACTGACAGTATGGAATGCTGGTAACATTGCAGAACAACAGGGGCTCTCATTCACTGCTGATCAGATTGCAAAATAGGTACGGGGAGCGGAGAAAGGGTGTGAAAATATATATACTTTTTAAGAAAGAAAAAAGAGTGTATTAAAATTGCAGTACTCAATATATACCAATAGATGAATACAAGTCATGTTTGACTTCTGCAATTATAAGAGGTGCTCAAAATGGTTACCATCAGCATCCAGATACTACTGATTATGGCAAACTAAAAGTAATACATAGGTAGCATCTCTTAAAATATGTACACACTTTCTGGCACTCCTGGTATGTATAAAGTTAAACATACAGTTACCATATATGTCCTAACAATCCCATTCCCACTGAATGATGCAACAATATGAAGGAATCTTAAATGTGTTTTGTTAAATGAAAGAAGACAGACCCAAAAGGATGCATGTTGTATCATTTCATTTATATGACATTCTGAAAAGGCAACTATATAGTGAAAAACAGAACAATTGTTGCCAGAAGTTGAAACAGAAGGGTCCAAAATGACCACTCAGTGATGCCAGGATGACATGTATGTTTTTGCAAATGCATCTACCTGTACTATAAATGTGTAAACTAACCTCCCTGAAGGGATTGGGAGAAAGAAGAGCTGATCTAAGTAATTCTGGAAAACGGTGTTTTGATGGAATATTGTAAGATGAAAGAAAATGAATTGTACATGAACATGGGTCAGTACAATAATTCTAAAACTACTTTTCATGTAGTCTAGGATTGAGCAAATAAGTAGATAAATTGTAGAAAGAAGTTACAGATAAGCAAAGGGGAAAGGCTAGAATGAACCCCACAATGCTGAAGCAGACTTTACGTAAGTATGAAATTATGTTTAAATCTATACATACACACACACACACACACACACACGCGCACGCGCGCGCGTAGATGAACTGTGATGTTATGGGTGTGTGCACACAGGTATTTAGGTTAGTATACATAAATGTATTTCCTAGTTCAGGGAACTGAGCTCAGTCTACTGAATTGAATGAAAAGCAACAACACTGAAACCACACTCAGCAGCCAGATCTTGGTTTCTAAAGATCATTCTCCTATAAAAGTTTCCAGGGTTCCACAGAGAAATGGCTGCTTCTAGGACTGGGGCAGAGGAAAGATGAGGAGAGTGTCTCGTAGCATCAGAAAGTGAGGCGATACTTAAACAAACAGGAAAGGCAGTATGCCAGAAGGGTTCAGGGGCCAATCTGAAAAATCCCCCAAAGGCCAAAGCTGGAATAGTTTGAGCAATCAAATAATGACAATATTATCTATAACTCTAAGAATAAAGTAAATATCAATGTGTCGATTCTTACAGTAATAAGTGATTGGATTAGTCAGTGAATATAGAAACAAAGGAATCTTCCTTAAAGAAGAATTACAAATCAAAAGGTAAAAAAATGATGAAAATAGAAAAATCATCCCTGAAACACTGTAAGAATATTTGCTGCAGGGAAAATCAATACATGAACGCTAAAAATAGTGGGTTGAACTCTGAGTAGGAACGGGATATTTGCTTAGCCTCAATACATCTCCCCAAAGTATTTATGAACTACTGTGGTGGCTTTTACATATGTCATAAATCCTTTGATCTGTCTCCCTTCAAGCGGTAGAGGTTAATTATCCCACCATTGAGTGTGGACTGGATTTAGTGATTGACTTCCAATGAATAGAGTTTGAAAGGAAAACAAAACAATAAGTAATATTTCACCAGAGAACCTGGCCAACATCACCTCAACTAAATGATTGAAGTTAACATCACCAGTAATAAGTTATGTTGGTATCACGAAAACCCTGATATAAAGCCATTAGAAGGCCACTTGGCAGCTGTGGTATTTTCCCTAAAAATCAATAATTCCAGTCTAATTCTGAGAAAAATATCTAACTCAAAACAAGGGATAGTTTGCAAAAAAATACCTAAGCAGTACTCTTAAAAAAGTCAAGTTTATGAAAATACTGAGGAAAGATTGTTGTACATTGGAAAAGATTGAAGCGGTGTCACAACTAAATGAAACATGGTATCCTGAGTTGCATCCTGGGATATTAAAAATATATATATCAGTAGAAAAAAATAAGTAGAATCTGAATAGAATCTATAATCTAGTTAACAGTATCTTACCAATTTTAATACTTAAATTTCAAAATGTCTTTCATCATTATGTAATATGTTCACATAAGGGAAGCTAAGCAAAGGGTAGACGAAAACTACCCATATGACTCATACATCTAAAATTATTTCAAAATAATTTTTCAAAATAAAAGAAAAAATCCAGGATTTGCACTAGAAACATTGCCTATTAACAAGTATCAGAAAATTCCTTCATACAGCTGATTTAAAGTTTTGTTATACAATGTGTAAGTGTATTTTAAAACACATTATATAGAGTGACTTGTCATGCAGACCAGGGAAAGTAATCACCAAATATTTGGCAGTAAAACCTCCTCAGGCAATGAACTTGTCTTCCATATTGAGAGAGAAACAAGCCTTTCTTCAGTTTAGAAAATAAATATCTTATGTTTCCTGGCATGATTAAATATATGAGCAGATAAACTCTAATTTGTCCAATATTTGGCTTATGCCAACCCATGTAAAAATGAGTTCCTTCCTCATCCACAAAAAATAAATAGCTAGTTGTTAGCAAAAGACCTCATATACAGCATAAGAAAACCTTTGGACATCAAAGGCTCTGAATTCAAGTTAAATGACAGAATGGTGACAGAGTTCCAAATTCTAAAGGAGCTGACTGAGGCCTTGAAGTCAATGACAAGTTTTAAGAAAACAACCTATCAGTACATAGAATATAGAGTCCAGTAAAATATGAATGGGGGTAGCTTATATCTAGCAGTCTAAAGAAAGTGAAAAATATCCCCCATTACACCTAGATATGCATATGATCATATCTTGTATAAGAAGATCCATTCATATATATATTCTAGCCTCAAAAACATCTCCTAGAAATTGGCACACTCATGAGAGATACTGAAACACCAGGATCTTTTGGAAACAAAGGACAATGACACAATAGAAGTTTACTTTTAGATTGTATGTTCTATTTATCTTAGGAGAAAATGAAGACAAATACGCCCATTTTCCCTCTCACTACTATAACCCTGAATTCGAATTATAAATATATGATATCATTAGAGAGAAAATACAAATTCCATTTTTTACTAAAGTAATGGAAAATAAATCCTAAGATGCTGAGATCTTGGCTAAATTAATAATGAAGCAAGTCAACATTAGCCATTTTTTGAAGGGGAAGGCGTTGGTCCAGATTTCTGGTATCCCCAAAGGCAAAATCTATACTTGTGTCTCTTTAAGATGGTTTTCTCAGGAATCCAAAATTCTTTTGGGACTATAAATAAAGGGACAGTACCATAGATCTGGCAGTAAAAGAACAAAGTAAAGAAATACATTGCATTTTCATAAATGAGCTGTTTCTCTCCTTTAAAGCTAGAATTAAGATTTTAGAAACTATTTCCTTCCATTGAGTAGCTATACCTGTGTGCATGCAACCAATGTGTTAAAAGAAAATGGCACCTCACCAAAAATCCTATATGACATACAGGCCACAGTAAGAATGATACATTCAGAACATTACTGCTAAGAAGGCAACAAATTCATATTGGATAAGAATAAGCTCTACTCCGTGCAAAGCACATTTTAGTAGTTTTGTAAGTAGTGCATTTAATCTTCAAAATAACCAAGACCAATAAGTTACTCTCTTACAGATGAAATCTAGCAAAGTCAAGTTCCTCTTTATCCAACACTTCTGTCAGTCTAAATAAATGCTCGTTGCCTGGGTTTACATGAGATAATTCACAACACCAAAAATAGACATAAGGGCTATTAGAGCTTCTCTACATAACTTAAAGTATTTTTTTTGTTTTCTTCAGAACCGGACGACATTTTTGCTTAATCGAAACAAAAGATCACACACGATTGGGTAAGACATTGTGCTGGAAAATACAAAGAAAAAGAACATTTTTTGTCTCACCTCTAAGTGTTTTAAGATCTTTTGGGGGAAAGTAAGGTGAAAACACAGAAGGATAAATATGAATACATTTTACAAACATTTTTTAAGACCACAATCTAATAAATCCCCTAAGAAGGAATTACTTCATGATGCATTATAAAATTAATTGCATGGGGTGAGTAGTAAAGAGTGGAAGAAGTATTTATTCAATCATTGTTTCAGCACAGAGACAGATTGTTTCTGTTACTCTGAGTGCCTGGCCTGTCCTGGATGCATAGGCCTTGATGGGTCCTGAAGTGGTAGCATACCTGCTCACCATACCTCTGACTTCCCTACCTTCACACTTCATTATAGAGACTAACTAGCACAGTGCTCTGGTCTGTGCACTGTATGTGCATGACCAGTCTACCCCCCAGTAAATAAATGCAGACACTGCAAATTAACATTGAAAGACTTCTGTCCTTTACCCCGTCCTTTTTGAGAGGATAATGTTATGTGGATTGTCATAACATGCTTGGACTTGGTTTGTTGAATATCTTTGTTCTTTTTGTTCCATTTTTGCAATGATTTATTTTTGTGAGATTTTGTTAAAGTATTCATACCAGTCTATAGCCAGTCAGAAATAAAAACTTAAGTAACTGGTCCTTCGCTCCAGATGGTTTGAGAAAGATCACACTGGAGTTCTTGGACATCAGAAGAGGAGGTTGTCTTCAAAGGACAAAGTACTGAGAAAATCACAAGGTGCAAATTGGCCTCAGGTCTCCTGATGATCAGTAGGTAACAAGCTGGTTGCCTTCAAAGAAGGACCCTTTCAGGATGGTACTGAGGTAGGACTTCAGTGATGCTTCTAATTGCTCTTTGCTGCATGATCTCTCTGTCTGTCTTTCTCCTCCAGCTCACAGAACATTAACAAATCTGGGCAGAGGGAAACTCATTTCCAGATGTCTGTCCATTTATTTCTTCCTTTGACCTGAGTCATCAGGAATTATAATGAAGGGCTAAGAACTGATACTTCAAAATCTGTCGCTCTACAATGACAGTCATGGAAGTGGGGAGAGTCTGAGCTTACAGATAAAGAAAATAATCAAAGCTGATAGGGAAGACAACACATTTAGTAATTAGTACTTAGGAACATTCCACTAAAAACAAAACAATAATTTCTGTGGTAGATTAATCCAGGCTGAGTTTCATAGAGGAAATTAACTGGAGATAGAAAAAAAAGAAAGTTGTTGATTGTGTAAAAAAGAGAAAGAACATTCTTTAGGATGACCAAAGTCTGGAAAACTAGGAAAAAATACTTAATAAATCATGTATTCCCATTATGGAATAATACATAAGCATAATGACAATACATGATATGCTCAATGTGTTGTCCCTCGTTAGCAATGTGTGTGGCTCTTTGCTGTGCTAGGGGAAACTGCAATTGTGTGAACGTGTTAAGACATTTCCATGAGTCCCTGCATGCTTATCTGTGAGTGATTTTCTTCATTGAATAAAACTGGACCTGTCGTATTGCTATGTGGAACTTACCAGAAGCATTCATTCAGACCTGGCAAACCAGTTGCCCATTCCATGTGGCCACATCATCCTATCCAGCGCTGGAAAATTATCATTCAGAGTCACTCACCAGAAATGCTGAATGGTGTGCCAATCTGTTTACATCACGTAAGGTGACCTTCCTAGGTCATCAAACAGAGGCATTAAGTAGTCACTTAACATGGTCAAATATGCCCCAAATCTCCTATGCATGTAGACCTTGTGGCCACTCTATAAGTTAGCAGAATGCCATCAGCGAAATCACTGAGGCTGAATATTTTGAAGGAAGAAACAATGGGTTGTCGAAGGTTGGACTTGAACTTTGATAATAGGCTGGATAGAATAAATTTATATCCTATAGCAACGGGAAGCAATTGAGGATTTCTGAGCAAGGGAGTCGGATGTTAAAAGCCATGTTTTGAAAGTGGGGTAGAGCCAGAAAACACGGAGAGAAATTAGCCTGCTTGTGTGACGATGGAAATGGCGTAAGTCAGCATCAGTTGGAGGCAATGAAAATTTTAATAAAAACCAAAGGTCTCAGAGCACTTGAAAGCTAAGCTCAGTGGCTCACTGGATTGTTTGAAAGGGAAGAATGAAGGCAGCTTTCAGGTGTGGAGCCTGAAAAAGTGATGACACTGTTATTAAGACTGGGCAAGTAGGGTGAGGAACAGTTGGGGGTGTAAGGGGGAACGGCCGTGACCTTGGGTGCACCAAGCTTAGAGTTCAGCACTCCATCAAACATGGCATTCAATCGCCAGCTGAAAACATGTCACTTAAGCTCAGGAGACAGGAAAGCTTTGAAAGTTATCCATTATACATTTCTGATAATAATGACTGGAAATCTGCAGTCTATGACAACAGTCAACCTTTCGATTTAGCAGATCTCTTCATTGACTTAGCACTCTTCCACCGGAACAAAGAACATTATTGAAAAGAACCTCGAGATTTTTTTTTAATTTTCCCTGAAGCCAATGGGCCTCTACAAAACCCACAGTTCCAAAAAGTGTTAGTACTCTGAGCAAGAATCTTCTTAAGGAAAAAGAATAAATAAATAAATTAGTCTTTATTAAATTTTTGCTCCAGGGTTTGCAACACCTGCGGCTTGCCACAATGTGTTGCTTTGTTATAACGGCCTCAGACTTGTGAAGTGATTTATCTCGAAATTGTGTTAGTCTTTAGAGAGTTTCGAGAAGAATTCTATTACTTATCTTTGAAGCAAAGTGAATGTGAAAAAAATTAGGAATATCAAAAGCAGAAAAATAAAGTAGAATAAATACCAAGCATGTACTTACTATCAATACAGGACGTAGAATTTCTCTGTTATCTTTTGGTTCTTTTATTTTTATTTTTTTGAGTTGGAGTCTCACTCTGTCACCCAGGCTGGAATGCCTAGCACATTCAAGGCCACCCCAGCATCGACCTGCTGGGCTCTGGCGATCCTTCCGCCTCAGCCTTCCAAGTAGCTGGAACTACAGGCACACGCTACCATGCTCGGCTAATTTTTTTTATTTATTGTAGAGACAAGGTCTCACCAAGTTGCCCAGGCTGGTCTCCAACCTGCAGGATCAGGCAATCCACTTGCCTTGGCCTCCCAAAGCGCTGGGATGACAGGCTGAGCCACTGAACCCGGCCATCTTTTGCTTCCTAACAAATATTTCAATGAAAGAGAAACTCTTAACTACTTTGAATCAGGACCATAAAAACTACTTTGAATTAGGATCATCAAATCTAAAATGAGATGCTTAGAATGATTAATATTTGATGGCCCTTCCAGGCACATCAGTTTCCAAAGTACGATTGATAAACCTGAAATAGGATGGGTTTCAAAAGTGTGTCTAATACCCCTTAAATACAAATGACTTCATGGTCTGCAACTCTGTAATGAATTTACCATTTCAGGAAACTTTGCAAATGCAGGTATTTCACGCTTCCCAGATATACTCAAAAGTAATAGGAAGGGCTGAAAATGTTCTAGGCACATCTATTATTTTAGGGAAATTTTTTAGTACTTTTATTTTTTTTTTTTAGCTTATTTGCTATACAACTTGGGCTAGCATGTAACCAGTCAAATAAGCCAGTCAGTAAAGATCATTGCATCTGCCCAGGTCTCAATACCAGCTGTGAATTCTGAAATTTGTGCTGGAACAGCTGCGGCCTTTGCATAGCCTAGTTCCAAATAACCTACCTGATTCCTTTAAAGTTGTTAGCATTTGCCTCAGAATTGCCAGAGAAAAGAGGGAATGGCCTCCATGTGAACAGAACATCTATGTTCTAGAAGTCTCAATTTGTTGGCAAACTATAAATACTGTATAGTGCCTTCCAAGAGACTGAGGTTCCAGAGTTTGGGGAGAAAGTCCAAATAATAAATAGATTAATTCCAGGAGCTTTATTATATCTTTCTTTGCATTCAGGCTACTCATATAAATTTTTTTGACTATAGAGATGTCACAGTAAAAAGAGAGTCGAAGACAAAGTGGTTCAGACCTGTTAATCCCAGCACGTTGGGAGGCTCAGGCGGGAAGAATGCTTGAGCCCAGGAGTTCAAGACCAACCTGGGCAACATAGCAAGACCCTTGTCTTTACAAAAAATAAAAAATTATCCAGGCATGGTGGCACGCACCCGTAGCCCCAGCTACTTGGGGGAGGCTAAGGCAGAAGGATCCCCTGAGTCCAGGAGAACTGTGGTGAGCCATGATTATGCCACTGAACTCCAAACTGGACGACAGAGACTCCAACTCAAAAGGAGGGTGGTGAAGGAGGAGGAAGGGGGAAAGAGAGTTAAACTAAAATATTGCTTTATTTCACTACCATTTTGGTCTCAACAGTCCTACCCCATGAAACAAGAGCCAGGGGCTGGTCCAGCTGCAATTCCCGCTTTCCAAGGAAAGCTTATGGCTGGATTCACTGCAGAATATTCCATATCCCGGTGTGTTCTCAAATATTTAGAGGTAGTACAACTGACTCAGCTATTTGACTTCTCAAAGACAAAGACGGGATAAGCAAAGAAACAAAAATTAAAGTAAGAGCACATTTCCCCTTTCATTCTCCCTAATCAGAATCTTAAAGTTGCCCGACTAAAGCATTTTAATTTTTTTTTTTTTTTTTTTTTTTTGAGTTGGAGTCTCACTCTGTCACCCAGACTGGAGGGCAGTGGCCACTCCCGGCCACCGCAGCCTCGACCTGCTGGGCTCTGGCAATCCTTCCGCCTCAGCCTTCCAAGTAGCCGGAACTACAGGCACACGCTACCACGCCCAGCTGATTTTTGATTTATTGTAGAGATGAGGTCTCGCTGCCCAGGGCGGGTCTCGAACCCGCGGGCTCAGGCAATCCACTCACCTCAGCCTCCCAAAGGCATGGGATTACAGGCTGAGCCACCGAGCCCGGCGCATTTTAATTTTTAAATGGCAAATTTGTTTCAAATTCAACAACTTGCCACAATGGACAATAGATGGATGTGAGCTGTAAAACTATGAGGGTTTCATGAAAACTGCAAAGAGGAAAGTGGTTCAGCAGATTGGTTTATTTTCTTTTTCTTTTAAGTCTGAGTGAAAAATATTTAGTCTCACCCATTTTATCAGGCAGGATGATAAACTTCCCCAGTCTGTCACAAGTTGGAAGGAATTGTTATTGAACTTGACATGAAGAACCAGGCTAATCAAGTAATAATCACTCTGAATTATTTCCAGGAAAATCCACAAAGTGCTTTAGATGAGGTATCATGACTCAATCTGAGCTTCTTACAAAGAGAGAAGTCTCGGTCCCAACCATTCTCAGTGACAGTGACAGAGCCATGAAGCCAGCCGACTGCTACTTTTTACTTCCTAGACACACAGCATTTGGCCAGGAAACTGGAACAACGTTATAGATCCTTGGATCCGGTTCACAAAACCACAGATAATGAGGAAATGCTTTAAATGAGAGGTTTTATTCAAGCATTTGATTACAATTATTTTAATGGTTCACACAAGAAAAAAATGTATTTCTTTTCAATCTAACTCTCTGTCTTTCTCTAGACTATCTCTCAACTGGATCCATGCCTTTCTATAACCAATCGCAAAATTATTTTTCAATCCTTAATCTTTGTACAGAAGGACTGTAAGTGATTTTTTTTGTCTGTTTTTGCTTACTTCTGTCTATTCTGAAGCATGTTATCTACCACAGCCCAAATAACTTTCCTAATGTATTATAAACACCTTCCTCAATATCAGAAAGTATAAATTATGTCACTATTTGTAGGTGGCCTTCAAAAACATCAGAGGTACCTTTGTCAAAGGAAAATTCATCAAGTTGAAACATACTCATAACCATACTGATGCACTTCTAAGATCTATTTTCTCTTGCTTCGAATCCTAGACCTGACTTTGCTATAAAACTATTCAGTCATAAAACAGAAATGCTCTAGAATATTGTGAATTTTATGATATGAGATTTGAAGTTAGTATCTCAATTGCTTGACATGCACACTAAATCCTTCAAACAAACCAAAAAAAAGCTTTACACAGTTTTCATTTGTCTAATCTGTGACCAAATGGATAAAATTTCATTGCATTTTTTAATTTCATGATGAAGACAAAAGAAAGGGAAACTCTTTCAGAAATGACTTTGAGAGAAATTCTCTCATTCTGTTGTAAACACTCCAACTCCCAAACTTTTTTCATTTTTTTTCGAAGAAATGTTGGCTGTCCTTCCCTAGAAATACCGATTTTAATTATCGGGCCTAACTTCTCAATAATTTTTCAGAACTAACACTCTCTGCCTAGAAATATTGGGAGCACCTCTGATTATACCTTTTTGGCAGTCATACACACATGCACACACACTGAGTTCAGTTTACATACACACCCACTTCAATTTTTGCCCTACCCTATACACAATTTTATCTTTACACTCGAACAGTTTTATTCGTACACACAGAGTTTCATTTTCCTCTATCTTCTGTTCGATTTTAAATTCCAGAACATCAGGAAGAACTGTACTGGTGAGTTCAGTCAATTATCTGGGGCCATAAAAATGCAGCTTCATGGTCTTCATTAATAATGTTGTTTAAAGTGCTAATTATTTGATATATTAAGCCACCTAATTAGTAGGGGAAAAAAAAATCATGTTTAGTTTGATGAAAAACCAGAATCATTTTTTTCCTTAAATCTGAAGACTAAAGTGAAAACGGTAGAGAGGGGTTGTGCATATTTAGCATGTAAATAAAACAAATTCTAAATCAGAGTTTATAACTATATGAAAATTTATTGCTGATGACTAATTAAAGTTCCAGATAACTTATACCAATGATTAGGCCATGAAAAATATACAATCTTTGGAATTCAAATTTTGATGAAGATTTGTTAATGTTTTGAGAACTGTACATCGCTAATTCTTGAAAATTATACAAATTAAACTTGCTTTGATTTGTTTTCCAATATTTAACAGATGGCTATTTATGTACCAAATTTCCACAATTTTTATTTTATTTTTTTGAGTTGGAGTCTCACTCAGTCACCCAGACTGGAGTGCAGTGGC
>NW_007231753.1:207193-240937 GCF_000164805.1 Carlito syrichta | reverse complement strand
GAGTGCAGTGGCCACTCCTGGCCACTGCAGCCTCGCCTGCTGGGCTCCGGCGATCCTTCCACCTCAGCCTTCCGATCCACAAATTTTTAATCTGACAACTTGCTAAGGCAGAGTTCCCATCCAGAGCATTTGCATCATCACAAGAATTTTGCTGTGTCTTCTAAACAAATAAACTCACAAAAAGCACACGAGTATAATAGAGATTCAAGTCCACAAGACAAGTGACATTATAGCCCTCCATCAAGCTCATGCAATGATTCATCATCTACACAAACTTGTTCTCTGAAGATTCTGTTTCCTGGCATTAGGCAAAGCTCAAATTTACTATTCCAATGTAATCAAGGTTATTCCCATCATTTACTTTGCTAATGGGAGTGAAACCCAGCTATCGCCATTTACCTGCAGGGGAGGTAGCAATCACATGTCTTTACAGGACCACAGAGCAGTATGGCAGAAAAAGCTAGGTTTTACAAGCCTGATGATGTTGAACTTTCCTTCCTTCCTTCGGCAAATATTTATCGAGCTCTTAATTTGCACAAATCACACTGTAAAGCACTGGGGATCTAGCAAAGAAGGCGAGCACTGTCTCAT
The DNA here is from genome assembly GCF_000164805.1 of Carlito syrichta. Classification (NCBI taxonomy): domain Eukaryota; kingdom Metazoa; phylum Chordata; class Mammalia; order Primates; family Tarsiidae; genus Carlito; species Carlito syrichta. Next base: position 240,346 of record NW_007231753.1, on the reverse strand, counting down.
CCTTGTTTTTCATAAAGTGCTATAGAGTGAGCATGGAAGAAAATCAGAGAACTAATCACATACGTACAGTTAAGATCAAGGCTATGATGGAGAAGAATTGAGCCTCTCTGAATTGACATGACTCTTCAGGAGGCAAGGCCTTTTGGACTTGGATTCTGGTCTTGTTATCTACTTGCTCTGTGAATTTGGCAAATGTTCCAACCTCTCTTAGTCTCTCCTTCCATAACACTATAGTGGGAATTAATTTCTATCTGTGGTGGTTTTAAGACAAGGCTGTAAATTATTTGCCATACCTCCTATGCAAGGGGCAGTATTGTCTTCTCCACTTGAAGCTAAGCAGTGGCTGCTTTGACCTCTACAGCACATAGAAGTGATGCTCTACTCTGATGAGATAAAGTCATACAGCTTACGCCTGTGTCTGTTGGATACCTTCTCAGGACACTCTCTCAGAAGCCATCATCATGCCAAAAAATGCCCACCTTGGGGAGTGGTCACTTTAAGTGTCCTGATGGATGCTTCTAGCCAAGCCATCCCTCATGTGAGTGGAGAAATAAGCCAAAGCACACAACTTGGGATTAAAGCAACACCAAATAGTGACTCTTGTCTCGGCAAAATTTAAACATCAAGCCTGAAAAATGCATTCAGGTACTGAGCCACTTGCAATTTCAATATTAACTTAGGTTGGGAAAAAATTATCCTCTAAATCAAAAAAGATTTAGCCTATTTCCATTTGCTAAAATAATCAAGACCCAAAAAGCTAATATTTTTAAAGTAGATACGTGAAAAGAAGTTCTCAGAAGTGGAAACTCCAGTACTGACTGTTTAGTGCCAGGTGTTCAACTCAGTGCCAGCCATTCGAGTTCCCACAGTGGAGAGTTCAGACTCTTGGAGCAGACAAGCTACGATGTTCATTCTTAATTTCCTACACGAACAGCTAATCCTAGAATCTCTGAACATAAGGCAATGGCTGCTGTCTCATGCCATTAAGTTTGGGGGTAATTTGTTATGTGGCAATATACAATCCCCTCCACCCAAATTAGCAACTCTCATAATAAGTGTAAAGCAGACAATATAGTGTCTTGATCACAATAGATACTAAGAAATGGAAGATATTTCCACTATATGACTTGTAAGGAACCCCAAAGAACTGTCATATACTCAATAGCTAGATAGCGTCCAGGCATTCAACTAACCCATTACAACCTCTAGGGCATTCTTTTGTCATAATTTAAATCTATATTTAAAGAAACTCATAATATGAACCATCATTTTAAAAAACGTAGGCAAACAAAACAGTGCAGGACATAGCCTACCATGCATCACTCTAGATAGGGACGGGGTCAGGCAGGCTGATTTGTCAGGCTGGAAATCACTATGGATAGAGATTGATACACCATAGATAAACTCATCAATAACTGAAAAGCAACAGCAACAATAGTTTTTGACAAATCTTCTCAAAGCTCTGAGAAATGTGCAAACGCGCATTATCTGAAATCATGCTGAGCTTCAACTTCTAACTGTTGAAAGCTAAAATAATGTTCCTTCTATTTATACCCCAGTCCACTAGAGTCCACCTGAAACAAGAGATGGATGTGCCTGCCCTGTCAGCTTTTCTCTTCTCGAAGAAGCTTCTCCATCACGTGAGCTACAGGGATATCGATCACCCTTCCAGGCTAGCAGGGCACCACATCTTTTCTCAGGGGGAATGTTATCAAATTACTCAGAGCAAGCACACAGAATGGAAACTTACTTCCCAAAAACTACATCTCAATCTTCACATAGCACGTTAAGATGAAGCCGATTTCTAAGTGTTTACAGTTGTTCACTCTCAGATTTGTAATTTGGAAATAAAGGCAAAGATGTGGTAAACGCAGTGTTTCCCTTCTAATTGTATTTATACAGAGCAAAATACAGTGCTATACAATCTTATAAGATACAATTTAAAACATTGAGAATTTCCTTATATTTCTAGTACATCCTGAGTGAGTTGTATTTATTTTTAAATATGCAAAGATCCTTTATAATTTGTTTATTCTAATTTTGATAGGCTGCTAAAACCAATTTATCAATTTAGATATTAACAAAAACAGAGTCCTATGATAATTTTTTTAAAGCAGACATATTCCCAGTTATCACACCTTCCTAATCTCCCCTTTCTTTTACTTAAAAAAAATGCTATTTATTTAGATTGCAATGTCTTTATTTTTAACTGATCCATTAGGAGTTCGCTGGAACATCACCCTCAACAATCTGCTTCCACAACCTGACAAAACATAAGCAAAATGTACTAGTTGTGCATAAACCAGCTACACAATTGGGAGAGCCAGTGTAAAATGGAAATGCGGGTCCCTGGTTCAAAAGTCATGAATTTCGAATTGGTAAGAAAAGAGCAGTAAACAAAGCATGGGGTCCTTCTAAGCACAGAGCCCTATGTCTGTCACTGTACAGGTCATGCACACATGAAGCTAGATCCCTGGCTGCCAAAGACTTGAACACTGCATTATGGAGTGAAGGCCAAAGTGTGTGCTCAGTGGTGAGCATGAGGGTGGATCGCAGGTATTTCAGTGGTTTTAAGACTAAATCCTTCTTGCCAAGAGAACCTTAATTTATGGAATTTTAAAAATGCTCATGACCTTTACTAGTGAAGATGTGAGAGTCTACCCACTGCTTCAGGAAAGCAGATTTTCACATCCATCCACACACTCAAAGCCCACCCAAAGTGCAGCTTGGGATCAGGGCAATGCCAAGTCATCACTCTCGTCTCAATAAAATAAACACTTGCAGCCCCAGAATGCACTCAACTACCAAACCACTTGCAATTTCAGTATAAGTTCAGGTTAGGAAAAAATGCTCTACCAAATTTAAAAGATTTAGCCGATATCCATTTACTCAAATAATCAAAACCTGAAAGTAGGCATGTGAAAAGTAGTATTCCTTTACGTGGGTACCCAACTGTTGTCTTTACAGGTGTGTCTGCCATTACTACTTCCCTGAATAATTTAAGATGATGATTTCTGGTCTTAAGAAAAACCTTAAGAGGATTGAGCACTCTACCATTAGTAGCTCCATAGCAATGGTTGTCTTACACACACACACAGAGCAAGTCCACACATGACAAGGCTTGGTTGTGTCCAACCCCGCCTCCAACACTTCCTACCCACTCATTTCTCCATTTGGAAATCTCCTGAGTGACTCACCATAATTTTAGAAGTTTCTCTGCCTTGACCTTAAACCAGGGTTTCTCAACTTCAGCACTATTGACTTTTGGGCGGAGGGCTGTCCTGGGCTTTGTTCTGAGTCATTCTCCATGGCTTCCTTCCATCAGATGTCAGTAGCGTTGTTTTCCCCAAGTTGTGCGAACCAAAACTGTCTCAAACATTGCCAAGTGACACCTTAAGTGGGAGGAGAGCAAAATCCCACCCCAGTCCCATGCCATGGAGAATCATTGCCTTACATGTCTCTCTACACGCAGGGAAGGGTTATCAGAATTGGAGCTTGGGGTCCGAGAGACACTATTTCTAGCTCCATTTGCATTACTTGGAAGGAATATGGACCTGGGAAATTCACACAGCCTCTTTAAAGTCCAATGTCCTCCTTTGTAAAATAAGGTTTGTGACCAAGACTAAAGGGATAATGCCTGCAAAGTGCTTACCTTAGTACCTGGCACATATTAAACATTCAATAAATGTTATTTAAAAACTGCAATTCAAATCAATACAGCGAGAATAAGGAACTCAAGGAAGGAAGAGAGGGAAGATGACACATTTCCAAAAGTAAAGACTTTTCCTCTATTTGGATGTAAGCCCTGCACTGTGATATATGATTTGTCTCAGAATTTCAAAACATTGATTGGTAAGCATTACACAATTGTATGCTTTCTGAACACGTTTTAGCCAATTCTTTTGAAGGGAAATTGGGGGAAAGAGTACCAGTCATTAGATTTCGTACAAATATGCCAATTTTTTTTTCCAATTTGAAAATCGTTGGATATCTTTCATTTAATCAGAAAATAGTAAGTCGCTACTGTGCTGTGAAAAAATAAACCCAACAGAAAAATGCTTCACATGCAGATTCTGCCTTCTACAAAGCATAGTCTTGAGGTGAGGTGACAGTGTTTCAGTAGATTATTTAAGTGGTATCATAAATGCATAAACAGTATCCACAGGAACACAGACATTGAAAACTGCAATTGTTCAAGAATATTACCACGTATTTAGCAATTTTTAGGCTGAGCATTGTGTTATGTGTTTAACATATTAATATGTTATCTCATTTAATTGCATCTAGGTAGCTGAGGAAGGTGGAGTCAACAGAACAGCAGAGATGCTGGTGTTGGCTACTGAAGGCCGGTTTATGTGCATCAGACAGAGATGGAACAGAGAAAAGCATGATGGGAAAAGAAAGCCAACATTTGCATGCGGTATTAAAACATGAGACATGTTTGAATGATTTTAACCAGTTTATTGGGGTTGAAGCTAGGTGTGCTTCTGAATTGAGAAGATAAAAATGAAAATCAAGAGGCACAGTGGCCAAGATTGTAAAAAGGTCTCTTAGTCCAGGCTGAAGAGTTTATTTTTTTAGCAGACAGGCATCAAGGTGTAACAAAGGATTGTGTGAAGCCCCAGCGTGACACAGTAAAATCTATTCACATGAAGGCAATTGTGGTGGCACAGTGTGAACCCGAATTGAAAAGCAAGAGATTTGATAATTGATGGATGTTGGCAGATGAGGAGATAGGCGGTGTCCTGGACAAATCCTAGCCTTCTGCCCTGAGGGAAGAGATAGACTGTGATGACAACAACTCGGATAAAGACCACATACCAGAAATCGCATTAGAGGGTAGAAAAATATTAAGTTTGAGGGACGCTTAGAAAGGGTCAACCAGAATGTTGTAAATACACATTTGGATCTTGGTGGTAGGATGGAAGGAGTCAGGACTAAGACACTGATGTAAAAGTTGTAGAGTGTAATTGAAACCGTAAGGCTAATTGTAATGAAAACAGCAATCGGAAACAGATGGGAGCTTAAGGCAAGGAGTCAATTTGACCAGTTCATAGGTGTCAAGTCTCTACTTTAACACCAGTAACTGAAAATTATAAAAGCATTTTCTTATAAGCCATATCTTTGGTTATACAGATTAGAGAATTATAAACCAGCACACTTATAATAGTTCTTCTGTTTAGAATGCTGAGAATGATAAATGAAAATTTGCCTAATGGTAAGACATATTACATGCTCATGACAGGGGAAGACCCATCAATAACAAGATTCTAAATCTCTAGAATTCAATTTTTAAAGGCTTAATGCAATTCAATTTGGAATTTTAAATGAGGTTATTTGGGGATTTTTTTTTTTTTTTTGGTCAGTGACTCAAAGTTTGATCTGCAAGTATAATTAGATTAAAATAACCAAAAAAATTTTGCAAAAGTGAACAGATGAAAACATATAATGACTGAAGCAGTGTAGCTTTGGCACAAAAATAATAAAAAATTATAGGAACAATAGAGAAAAGTCTAGAAACAAACAAAAAGATAATAAGAGAATTATTTCAAATCCATAGGAAAATAAAGCATTATTCAGTTCACACTGGGTTAATCACTAGGAAAATAAAACAGAATTAAACCCACCTCCACCCAACATACCAAATTTGAAATTTCCTTTTCTAAGCAAGAAATCACAGAAATGTAGCTAATGTAGATATGGCTCCAAAAATGCTATTATTTCTGTATGTTAAAGAAAAACCAAATTATAGAGCACATAATTAATTGAGAAAACATTTGCAGTGTGTATTACCTTCAAAGCATTAAAGACCTTAATGTACGGTTTCCTTGTGATCGGTTAAAGAAAGACATTCTCCTTTAGAAAGAAATGGAGCAAGACACAAAACACAATTTATTTTTAAAAAATGAGAATGAGCAGTATCTCAAAACTTTCAAGTCTTACTAGTAAACATAGTTATGTAAATTAAAGCAGTAATAATAATTTGCTTAGTCAACTGACAGATAGTATATGTTTTTATGTATTTTTGTCTCTTAGTGTAGGTTGTCCTCTCCAATGACAAAATCATGAAGAAAAATTTGACAGTCGCACTCAATAATTAATTAATTGATTATAATTCATTTGTTTATTATGAAATTATGGAGTACAAGTCAGGATTTGCTATTAAGCAGGCTGCATGCAGGTAAAGTTTGGGTTTCTAGGTGACCCTTACTTCCCCCCACCCCCGGTAGTAGATCAGGTACCCTTTGGGTTGTGACATGCTCCCCATCCGTGTCTCTCCCTCCTCCCCTATTGGTGACCAGTGACTGCTGATTCCACCCTTGTGCTAATGTGACTAGCGTTCAGGGTCCACTTATGAGTGAGAACATGTGGTATTCAATTCTTTATTTCTGTGATAGTTCACTTAGTATGACAGTCTCCAACTACATCCAAGTTGCTATGACGGCCATAATATTTCATAGTGTATACGTGTCACATTTTTTTTTTAATCCAGTTCACTTTCAATGGGCAGCAGGGCTGGTTCCCTGTTTTTGCTATTGTGAATAGTGGAGCCACAAACCTGCATGTAGTAGGGACTCAGAAGTATTTATTCTACACATTTTTTTGATCTAGCAAGTATCTTGTGTGTTTATAGAATTGTTTTTTTATTTTTCTACTTCTCTGAACATTTCATCATAAAATATGTATTATTTCCGGAATACAAATGGATTTCATTTACAGTGGTAACTTCTTATCTGTGAGGATCACATTTCAAGACCCTCAGTGGATACCTGAACCCTGTATATACTATTTCGTTCCAGTACATATATAACGAGAATAAAGTTTAGTTTATAAATTGGCACAGTAGGAGATTAACAACAATTATTACTAATAACAGAGGACAGTTATAACAACATGCTAGCATCACCACTCTTGCGCTTTGGAGCCATGATTAAGGAAAATAAGGGTGACCTGAACACAGCACTCTGATACCACGACAGTCATCTGATTACAGAGATGATTAAACAAGCAGTGATGAGGCACATAGTATATGTCACATGGCAACTCTGGACAAAGGGATAATTCATGTCCCAGGCAGGAGGGAGCAGGAAGACACAAGATTTATCATGATCACTCTATTCAGAATGACATGCAATTTAAAACCCATGCATTGTTTAGTTCTAGAGTCCTTACAGAAACCTTTGTTATCACCAATACTTTGAGGAAAATTAATACACTGATTTTTATTATCATATAATATTTTCTCTCAAAACTTGGGTCATAGAATGTGTTTTTAACCAATATTTTCCACTCTATTTATTGTGGAGATAAATAGACAACTATATTATTGTTTTATTTCTGGGTATTTTTATCCTATGGGTATGAAGTATTTTATCTAAATACATATTTAACATCAAAGTGTGTTTCTTTTTTTCCTAGTCTTAATAAGGCTAGATAAATATTAATGAATATAGTGCTTTGCAAACTTTTTAAATTATTCTCTGCTGAAAATTCCTAATAGTAGAGTGGTTTTGTCAAGGGATTTTTGCACGTTTTTAATACATATTGTCAATTACTACCAAAATGGTGGCATCTTTCACATTTCTGCATACCTATTTCTCAGTCTTTAAGATTACCACAGCATCACATTCTAAAAATAAATGCCGGTCTGAGAAGAAAATTGTGGTATTTCATTATCCATTTAATATGCATGTCTGTGAGACATGGCAAAGTTTTATATGCATGTTTACTAATAGTTTGTGTTTTTTCTCTTGATAATTTCAATTTCATATCTTTCACTCAACTTTTAAAAATGGAACTCATGTTTTTCTTATTTGATCTATGAGTGTTTGTGTTATTAAGAAGATCTCTCCAAAATATTACAGCTACTTTTCATGTCCTGTCATTTGGAATTTAACTTTGGTAATGGAGGAGACATCATCATATATAAAGATTAATCTTTATGCAACTGAATCTATCAATCTTTTGGGGGTTCTTGCATGCAGAGTCATACTTCAGGTAGCTCATTCCTAATTTGAGTATAAACTTCTGTAATTTTTTTTTTTACTTAGAATCTATGTCAGTGTAAGTCACAAAGTAGCAATATAATCTCCTTCTGTCTACAAATGAGATAAATTGGTGCCTGTCACAAAACATGTGCTACTGCTGTTATTGTTTATATATATATAGTAGCAGTTGTTGTCTTAACAAGTGCTTAATTCATTGCCTTTTTTTTTGAGTTGGAGTCTCACTCTGTCACCCAGACTAGAGTGCAGTGGCCGCTCTCAGCCACCGCAGCCTCGACCTGCTGGGCTCCAGCGATCCTTCCGCCTCAGCCTTCCAAGTAGCCGGAATTACAGGCGTGCGCTATCACACTCGGCTGATTTTTCTGATTTATTGTAGAGATGAGGTCTCGCTGCCCAGGTGGGTCTCAACTCATTGCCTTTTAAAACCGTATTTCTATAATCAAAAATCTCAGGTGGCATATTTATTATATATGTATTAATTTCATGTATACATCAGTCACTACCTTCCATGTGTCAACTGCTGTCACTCTTCTTGGATATGCTGTGCTGAACCAACATACACTCCTGTCTTCACAGATTTCACATTTTATTCATGGAGATGGATTTAACACAAATACATATAATGCCACCTTTTGAAACCCTGCAAAGTTCAAGAATTAATTTGTAAAGATAAAAATATTTTTCAGGTGAAAAAAAGACCTTTGAAAAAAGTCATCCATGACCCGAGATCTCAGATAAATAGGTGTTTGCCACTGAGAAGAGGGAAGAAAATTCCTGGAGGATGTAAAGTGGTATTTCAAGACTCTACACTGAAGGCTGAAACACGACCAGGACTTTGGGAGGCTTTCTCTAAGTTTCCCAAAGCTATTTTCAGAGCACAGTAGACAGGCTGCTTAGTGTCATGAGAGAAAAATCTGTCTCTGTGTTTTCAACTTCTTTTTGATAAGCTTCTTACCTTCAGAATGTGTCTATACTCAAGTCTCTTGTCCTTTAATACAATTGCTCAATTCTATACTCAAAGTATGAATTTGTTCCTTTTCTTTTCTTAAAGAAAACGCCATCAGGTATCACCACTTCCAGGAATGCTATAAAAGTAGCAATGTTTTTCATCACCATCCTGGACCTCTCAGTATTTTTTAAGATTGTCCATTTGCCTCCACCTGAAACTGTCTTGTCCCTTAAGTACAATCTCATCATTTCCTTCTCTCCTATCTTTCTAGAAGTTTCTGTTCTTTCTCCTCTACTGTGCCTCTTCCTAGTATTCTCCCATTTTAAATATAAGTTTTCTTCAGGATTTCATATGTGGTTTATTTCTATTTGAATTCTATATATTTTGAGATGTTTATGCCTGCCGGGGATGAAGATTAATAATAAACAACTCTACTCCGCCCAGCCTCTGAGCAAAGGATGCAAAGATGGTGCCCTGAGGATCTTCTCTCAAATACCCCATCTAAATTTTCATCCTTTCAACACAGACTACCATTTTCTTAATTTCAAATATAAAGAAATGTAGAGTTGCTGTCATACCGACTCTGATTCATATCACATGTGATTGAAATGCTGAAGAAATAAAAAATGCCTGGTGACTACCCAAAGATCACACACTTTGGTATTTTAGTTTTTTTCCGGTGACATTTACAAAGAAAAATTAGGTTAACAAAAGCTACAAAATATCTTACATTGTATTTAATCTTTTTTTAAATGACTTGAGATTATAGAGCAATATTTAAAAGCTAAATTTGAGCAGCTAAGCCTGTAATCCCGCGCTTTGGGAGGCTGAGGTGAGTGGATTGCCTGAGCCCGCAGGTTTGAGACCCATCTGGGCAACTTGGTGAGACCTCAACTCAACAATAAATCAAAAAATCAGCTGGGCATGATAGCACCTGCCTGTAATTCCGGCTACTCGGAAGGTTGAGGCAGAAGGATGGCCGGAGCCCAGCAGGTCGAGGCTGCAGTGGCCGGGAGCGGTCACTGCACTCCAGTCTGGGCAACAGAGTGAGACTCCAACTCAAAAAAATAAAAAATAAAATAAAATAAAAGCTAAATCTGTATGCCTCATGCAGGAGAGGCATTAAATGGAAACACCCAGAGCTAATGTTTTCTGCAGAGGCACAATGGGCTATGGAACAAAGTGATGAGTTTGCCATTTATTTGTTATAAACAGAACAGATGACACTTTTAGTCTGTCCAGGGGAAATTTTACCCCCCCCCCAATTTAATTAGAATACTTTGTTTTGCAAGGATTGGGGTCTATTACTGTGAACAAGTTTTAAATATTAGAAACAATATTTGCTCTAAAAGGGAGTGAGACATAAAAAATAGAAATTATCCATACAGCCACATTTATACTCTGTTCAGATAAGCAGAATAAGTGAGGAAAAAAATAGTGCACCATTTTCTCAAGGCAGGATTTGTAAATATTTAAATACAGGTTAGTTAAAATGTACACTGTGAAACAAGTATATTTGCTGTTATTTTGGAAGAGATTCAAATGTGCTCTGCATATCATCATGAAAAAAATTTAGCTTTTAGAACCAAAATTTTTTTTTTCATTTTCAAGAATGTCAAGGAAAGGCCTCCCTAGGCAGCAGAACACATATTGTTTCTGCCTCCACCCCTTCAAAAAAAAAAAAAAATGTAAGAATGTGGCTGGCACAGTGACACACACCTGTAATCTCAGCACTTTTGGAGGTGGATGAGGGAGGATTGCTAGAGCCCAGGAGTTTGAAACCAGCCTAGGCAACATATCAAAACCCCATCACTACAGGAAAAAAAAAAAAAAAAAAGTTGGGCATGGTGGCACGCACCTATAGTCCTAGCTACTCGAGAGACTAAGGCAGAAGGATCAACTGAGCTAAAAATGTTGGGACTACGGTGAGCCAAGATTATACCACTGCACTCCAGCCTGGGTGACAGAGTGAGACCCTAAGAAAAAAAAAATATAAGAATGGATTTTGATTTGATCTACTACAGAAGTTCTCAAACTTTTGGGGTCTCAAGATGCTTTTACACTCTTAAAAATTATTGAAAACCTCAAAGACGCTTTATTTATGTGGGTTATGTTTGTTATTTTGGCTATTAGAAGTGAAAACTGAGAGAAATTGATTATTAATTCATTTCACAATGATAATTTTAGCTCATTGCCTTGTAAAATAAACAATGTGGTTTATTTTTTAAAAAACTATATTTTCTTTTTTCAAACTTTAAAAAAATTTTTAACTTTCCAAGGAACTTTATTTTTTTATTTTAAAGATGTGATGTACAATTATATTTTCTAAAATAAAAAAATCTAGAAAGAAGAATAGCATCATCTTACAATGGTGTAAAATCTCGTTGCTTTGGTACTAATCTGTTGTGATACATTGCTGTGCTTACAGCATAAAGACAAGTTATTCTACAGAAGGCATGTGATGAACAAGGTAAGAGCCTCTGAAACCCTTCTTCAGATAATCATGGATATTCATATTTGATGCTACAGCAAACTTTGGTGGTGGTGGTGGTAGTGTTATAAAGTTTAGTTGCTATGTACATTCTGAAATCACAGTGATGAACTATTTTAGACTGGTCCATCTTACTCTGAGTAAATCTGTCTCTTGTGTGATGTTGTAACATCATGCATTGCTCATTTGGAAAATACTGATACACTGAGTTATGCTGGTTTTTGTTCAAATATTGCTGTATATATTTATAAACATAGATATAGCTAATATCACTATGGAGCTCATCAGAAAAATCATTAAGAATTGGGAAGCTGTCTAACTCATAGTGCTACATTCAAGGTATAATTTTTCCATGAAAGCTTGAATTTTATCATTCACAGCAAACACTGAACATTTTTTTCCTTGAAATGATAGACTTGCTTGATTCTGCCAAATGGCAGCGCATGCATAACCACAGTCTGTCAGTTGTTCTTTCCCGTACGATTGACGTTCCGTGATAAAATGCTACTAGTTGAGCCGGCAAGTCAAATAATCACACAACCACCTTTCCTGAAGATAGCTGTCACACTTCAGTATGTAACAGAAGAACTCAGTGTGCTCGTCCTATTTTGTCACTAGAATATTAAAAAGATGTATTCCCACATTTTGAGATCAAATGAAAGAAATAATTTTTACTGCTGTATAGGAGATAGTCTTACATAAAACCAGCTTCAATTACAAAAACAAAAAATAACAACAGCCCGTGAGCACATAGTAGTGAGGAAGACACTGGCCCTAGGACAGGTGGCACTGCTGCCTTGCTTTCTGCTAAGGCACCAGAAGTCTTAGCCACCAGTACTTGGTTCACCTCCAGTACAAATGCCAATGCAGCAACAACAAAATGTAAGTATAAATCTCAGTTTTATCAGGAAAATAGCTTCACCTTCTCAGACTCTCTGAAAAAGAATCATCAACCTCATAAAGTCCTACTTTGGGGGATTTCAAAATCTACATAAAAAAGAATAGGGTTGTGAGGACATGAAACGATCTTATAGAAAACCGAAATATTGAATATGTGAAGCAGACAGGCATATAGTGTGTACAATTAAAATAATGTAAAGACACTATTAATTAGATTATTTTCAAGGTGCTTTACTCTAGGTAGCAAGTTAAACATATTTCACTCAGGATTTCTATACTGATAGAAACTTTGAAGAAAAATGAAATTATTTTCTAATTAAAAACTGTGAATATTGCTTCCAATAAATGAAATTACATTAGAATTGATTTTGATAGGTTGTAAATCACTTTTTAATCTCTTATGAGAATAAAATGGGTATGAATTTGGCAGTAAGATATTTTAGAACTTCTACTGTACATTGATCAAGATTTTATTAGTAAAACAGACATAAATCTGCCCACTCCCAAAGAGGAAGTTTTTTACCTATAAATATTTTCTCATTTTACCTTTTATAAAAATGCTAATTCAACTATAAATTTTTGGTTATGGTCTTAATTTTAAGCACTGAATGTGATATTATGACAACTATTGATCAAATTAAAAAATCATAGAGATTCAATTTTGAAAAAATGTGATTTTATCAATTATGGACATAATGTTAGTGAAGCAATAAGTTTAATATCCTAGCTAATATGCTATTATTTTAGAACTACATTGAAACATATTTATCATGGAATTTTTCAGAAACCTGAAAAAATTTAAATGGCATTCTAATATTATTTAACTGGAGATAATGATTTGACTAGCATGTACAAGAAATGAGCTGAAATTAACTTGACCATCATGCTTCATCTGGAATTATCCATTTATCTCTATAGCTACCTTTCTGCCCATCAGTTTACATTTTCCCCAATTTACTATTCACCTATAGCCCTCCAACAGTAAAATATAGTGAAAAGGTAAGACCAGACCTTGGGATATATTTAAGTAGGTGGAGGAAAGAGAGAACCAGCTGAAGAGACTACAACATCATAGTTAAAGACAATAGGCAGAAAATGGTGCAGTATAACATCGAAAAATAATTCAAAAATAATTCAAATAATTTTTACAATAAAATGCATTGAGTGGCATTAGGATGGAGAAGAGGTGATGGGATTAGCCTGGGAAGGCCTGTGCAGTAAATGATCATCAAAAAAGTTTCAGAGGAATAGACGACCATCATGTCTGACCCAAGGAGTTGTAGGAGCTAGTATATTACAAACATGTGGTACCAATACATGTGCTAGCTTTGCCCCCCTGGGATCACTTTTCACTGTCCCTATCCTCTCTGTGCCTAGAAGACTGACCTTGTGATGGTCTTCAGTGGGCCTCAACCCCTCTGTTTTCTACCTACACTGAATCAATGGAGTTGGAAGTAGTGTGGCATTAGTAGAGAACCAAAGATGGGGAAAAGCAAGGTAGAAATCTTCATCTGCCCTACCTTGTTTTCTCCAGTTTTCTGCACGCCTCTACTAAAGGCCACAGTGTCCGTCTGTTGACCTTGTCAACAGCAAGGGGTGCTTTCTCTGACTTTCTGAAGCCCATACATCTACCTCCCCCTCAGGCCTTCAGGTGGCAATGGTTTCCTACGCTTCTAGCTCTGTGGTGCTTTTTGTCTCCTGTTGATGCAACTTAACCCTGTTTTCTTCATTAAAGTTTCCAGAATTATTCATTCAAGTGTGCAACTTGCTTTCTACAAGAGCCCTGACTGGTTGAAATAGAATAGCTTGATCCATTAATACGTTTGTACAATTCCAGTATATTTCTGTATTATTTGTTTATTTATTTCTATTTCTATTTTTATTTTTTAGAAATCAGGATTTATTGAGAGGATAGAAAAGTTCCCACAATGGGAGGGGACACAAGGGAGTTGACCTATACTTTTCATTATATACTTCCCCTCTACAGCCGTGAGTTCTACAAAGGCAAAAGTTGTATCTGCATTTCTCACAACTGCATTCCCAGTGCCTTGGTTTCTGACACCAAGTAGGTGTTCAATAACACTTGCTGAATCAGTAAAGGAATGAACAGATGGGTGAGTGAGAAGTCCCTTGGTTCTTCGAGAGCAGTGGTCTGCAACCAGGGGCTATTCTGACCCCAGGGACATTTGGCAATGCCTGGACACATTTTCAAGTGTGTCTCCTGGGGAGGGGTGTCGTTAGCATCTAGTGGGTATTCCCAGGGGTGTTGCCAAACATTCTACAATGCACAGGACTGCCCTCACAACACAAAATTATCAGACATCAAATGTCAATGGTGTCAAGTATGAGAAACTCTGCTCAAAAATATTAAGAAATAGAAGAAATATTCCTAATGAGAAATACCATTCTTTCCCTGCTTTGTCCAGCTGTCAAAAAATGCATAATCACAAGCAAGGTGGATAGATACTTAAAAAGCCCAGAGGGGCATGGAATAGAGTGAGGAAGATGGGAAGACAAGAAAGACTGGAAGGGAACAAGACTGGAGGTACCTGACTATGATCTAAAATCCAAAGTGTGTGTGAGATAAGTTTGGGCTATATCCTGGCAGAAATCCAGGAAGTGTGTGGCAAAGCAAGAGGGAGGGGGGTAATAGTGTGAAAGTTTTCACAAATTAATTCAGAACAAAAAATTGGCTAGCAGCTACTGTATAGGAACAACTTCTCCTTGAATCAAAGTTCAGTAAGAGGAAGACAGTGGGCAGTGTCCCTTTTCAAGAAGAATGAGTTTTAAGTCCCAGTGGGAGGGGTGAATGTTTACCGGGACCCAAGACGGTGGGTCACTGTCAGGCTGTGTCCACATGGCAAAGACTAAGGAACTGAGCCCAGCAATGCCTGGGTCAGAGCAGAGTGGCTCATCGCAGACAACATGGTGGGACTGAAGATCCATACATCTCTTCCTTAGAAAGAGCTTCTGTGAGACCCTCCTTTCCTGTTTTAAATTGAGTTTTTCACTTGCTTTCTTCATGATGTGTACCACTATATATGGTGATAAATTCATGTGCATGTTTACTTGGTTGACATGCACCTCCTATTGCATTCTAAAGTGTGCAGGGATAAATACCAGGACAGTGCTTGGTACACAAATTAGGTGACTGATGAATACTCATTAAATGAACTGACGTATAAAGGCACATTCAGCAATCAATTGCAACACAATAAAAAAAGTTTCATTATCAAAATAATAAATGGGCGATCAAGAGTAAATATTCGGGTGTCTAAAATTCCATTCTCCATCCTAGTATAAGAAAAAAGAACTCAAATGATCATGTTGAATCCCTTCAAACAAAGCAGTCTTCCAATCTGGGTTCTGCAGCAACCTCAGGATTTCTTGGTGCTCCAAACTCTTCTTCTCTTCCTCCTTCTGCTCCAAGCTTCTCAGATAATAGACTTTTTAAAATTCAACGTATATTTTATTGACTAGCTTCTATTTGCCAGGATCAGAACAAGGTCCTTGAGATAGAATGATGAACAAAAGAAACCTGGTTCCAATTCTCAAGGAGTTTACAATCTGGTAATGGAAGCAAGCATTAAAAAATGTCATTGCACACAAAAAACCTGGTATAAAAAGGCATGTTGTGTTTCTCAAAACCTTTCTGGGACATGTTAAAATATTGTGTAAGATTTTTATTTCTATTTATTTATTTATTTTTTGAGTTGGAGTCTCACTCTGCCGCCCAGACTGGAGTGCAGTGGCCGCTCCCGGCCACCGCAGCCTCAACCTGCTGGGCTCCGGCAATCCTTCCGCCTCAGCCTTCCAAGTAGCCAGAATTACAGGCATGCGCTACCACACCCAGCTGATTTTTTGATTTATTGTAGAGATGAGGTCTCGCTGCCCAGGCGGGTCTCGAACCCGCCGGCTCAGGCAATCCACTCACCTCAGCCTCCAAAAGGCGCAGGATTACAGGCTGAGCCTCTGAGCCCGGCTTGATTTTTAAAATTTGAGTTGCATTCACCCTATTTCAGTTTATTTTTATTGGTGTCAAATGTGTATAGGCCGTGAGGATGGTTCTTCTTAACGCTTCCTGGTGTTTTTAGAGGAAACTTGGGAGATAAACTCCATACACATACACACACACACACACACACACACACACACACACACACACACACACATAATATACACACAAATACATATATATGTATATACACACATTTTTTTTTCTTTATCAACTTATCGCTGGAATCAAAGGGAAAAAATCATCCTTTTTTTTGCATTGTTTAGATCTGTATGTCACAAACAAGACATTTTGCTCCAAAAATAATGTCATTGTAAATTGTGGTAGATGCCATATAAAAATCAGGGCAGCCTACTCATATAATATGATTTGGAAAGACCTCTCTGAAAAGGTGATGCTTAAGTTAAGAACATTTAGGAATTTTTTTAAAAGCCAGCTTCTAGTGCAGTAATAAATTTAAAATGAATTAAGACACTCAAGCTATCATTATATAATTATAAAATCTTTTTGTAAAACATTATTGGCAGATGAGGTTAAATGAACTCTTTGTACCTAAATAATCAACATTTATAGAGCAGAAACATTTAAAACTCTCCAGGACTTTTAAGGTCTCCACATACCAGAAGAACAAAGTTGATTACTTAGAGAGAAAAGCAAATCGAACTCAATTGACCTTGTCGCCATCAACCTAACACACGCTATCAAATCAATTTTTGTCATGGAAGGGAAGGATTATGACACAAGGCCTGTGAGTCAGCAGTCTAAAATCACCGAGTGATAGAATTCGGGATATGAAAAGAAGGAGTTATTAGAAAGGACTGGATTGAATATCAACATCCTTGGGCCTCTTAGAGAAAGGAAACTATCACTGATCCAACACCTCCCATGCACCCCTCTAAGTGTTTTGACATTTACTGTCTCCCTTTAGGCCTCTGTGTCATAGGTCACATAGAGGTTAAGCAACTTACCAGCAGATAACGAATATGTAACTAAGTTATGATCTGTGCCCAGTTGCATAGGACTCCAAAGCTTATTTCTTTTGATTATAGTGCACTGTCTCCTCTGTCCTGGGCCTAGATAACTCTACAGCCCATCTTGGCCTCCACTTTCCCATTTGTAAAATGAGTGAGTTAGTTTAGATTCACTCAAATAACTTCGGTAGCTCTGGAATTTCCACCAATGGCTGAGGTTTCCCTCAACTTGTTCCATATTGTCAGAATTCCACAATGAAAAAAAGAATACTCTCTCCATTTGGTCTTTTGTAAATTTCATTGCCTCTCCTGTTTGGGAGAGGAGCTGGTTCTGGAGATAAATAGCAATCAAAAGGTTTATCACTCTCTCTTCCCCGAAAAGGTACCTATTGACAGAAAACAACAATAAGACATTTATCTTCATTCAGGCTCACAATACTTCTTAATGCACTCCCTTTGATCAGATTGTAAAAGCAAAATTAACCTTTCTCCCTTAAAACTAGAGCTTTACCAAAACTAGCAGGTAGATGAGGTATGTGGATCAGAACTCTTGATATTACTGCATTAGCTTGCTGACTGCTGTCTTCCACTGGCATGAAGAAGTTATTAAAATGTTCCTAATTAATAATAACAATACCTGGGAAAACAACCAAGAAGCATGAGAAAGCACAATTAGAAAGCAGACAGGTCAATTTAAGAGTCCTAGTCTTAGGGAAGTTTGCCTGTCAAAGTCTAAATTGAACAGTTATGATAGATAAGCAGTATGCAATGGAAATATTATTTCTGGCTGCAAAAGCATTGTTTTTTTGACTTGCTATATACATTTTTTCATATTTTAAAGCAATACGCTCCTTGGCATAGAACTTTGAACATTATCATTATTTGATAAGGCTACTCAAATATTATCAGGAAGTAAGTTCCTGAGTACACGGTGATGCTCAGATACCCGAGCACAGTCCTGTTCTCTTTTCTGGGAAAGATAGTCCCATCCACCATTTTCATTCCATTCACAAAACCAAAGAAAACAAAACAAAACAAGCTTTCCTTCCAAGGATATGTAATGACAATAAATAGAGTACCCCATGCTTTGATACAATATTCCAAATATGCAGAGTTTACATAATTTAAAGCAAGACACAAATAGGTTAGGCAACTCTCTTCTGAAGTTTAATTTGTAAAACACAAAGCAATCAATTCATTTAATCTATTGCTTTCATAATGAACTCAGCTACCGTTTGTCTTTCTTCAGGGAAGAATCTGAAAGTAGAGCTGAACGTGTACCAAATGTCTGAGGGGTGGGTAAGTATTTGAGAAGTAGCTACTACATATCCAGATTAACTAAATAGTTAAACTTTAAAGCATATGTAGCAAGCAGAGTCTAAACCAACCCTGCATTTAAATCCACAGATTCCTTCCTTGTCATAATATAAAAGAACCAATATCTTTTTTTCTTTTCTTTTTTTTTTTTTTTTTTTGAGTTGGAGTCTCACTCTGTTGCCCAGAGGCCGCTCCCGGCCACCGCAGCCTCGACCTGCTGGGCTCTGGCGATCCTTCTGCCTCATCCTTCCAAGTAGCTGGAATTACAGGCCTGCGCTACCACGCCCGGCTGATTTTTTGATTTATTGTAGAGATGAGGTCTCGCTGCCCAGGCGGGTCTTGAACCCACGGGCTCAGGCAATTCACTCACGTCAGCCTCCCAAAGGCGTGGGATTACAGGCTGAGCCACCAAGCCCGGCTAGAACCAATATCTTAATTTCTAATATCTGACCAAACTCTGTTTTTCCATATTTTACCAAAGAACATCATTAAAGATACTCACTTTTCTTTCAAGAAATAGAAAGGATAACTTAAGTATAACACTAATTATAATTTTTCTTATTTTGAAAAGGTTTGAGTATTCCACTTTTATAAATTATATTGTCAGTGAAAATAAGATCAATAGACAAATCAATATTTCTCAGTAAGAAGCACTCACAATCACAGATGAAACATAAAAAATTCCCTCTGGCTTTATTAAAATACCATTATTTTGATTTTACCTACACTTTTCTTTATTTGTCATGTAAAAAGATTTTATGCAAATGATTAATTGATTTCCTAAATGTACTCCCAGGTTAGAATGATGCATAGCCAAGCACATGCTCTGTTTTGATTGCATTTCTTCTATTAAATTATTAAAAAGCAAATTAAGCTTTCTGCAATTAATCTATTTAAAATATACTCAATGCATAATTTTCATATTTTATGTGAAACAAAATAAAAGGCAATAAAAAGTTTGATAGAACATGATAAATATTGAATGTGTTCCCACTTAAATAAAAACTGATGTTAATATTTTCTTTTTAGTTCAAGTGATGGCATTCTAATAATGGAAAGATCAAATTTTTTTTTTCCCTTTTCCAATGTAAGTGTCCACCACAAGAGATACATTATTATGCAGATTTATTTTGCAGTTTCAGGTTGTGCTAAATAATCCTAACAGAAATGAATTACTGCATTTAGCTCTGAGACGTGAAAGAACACTTTTTTAAAGTGGTAGCTGTTGCTACTGTATGCTGGTGACCCCTGCTGTCCGGCCTCACAGTCATTCTGATGCTTTCATCAGGGACACACAGCAACAGCACATAACACCCATGATCTTTGAAAGAAATAATTATTGATCTGCTAATACTAATGAAGATGACTTAAAAATTATATATTGCAATTAACATAGTCCTTATTTTATTCCATTAAGTTTAGTTATAAGTGTCATATTCGGTGTAAAAAAGCATTAATGCTCAATGTTTTGGTCTGTTATACTTACAGGGTAAGACAATTAAGTTCACGAACTCATTCTAGAAAAAGTGCTCCATACCTCATTGCTGAATATCACTATGATCACCTTCCAAGTCCTCCCCTTGGGAAACTATGCACCAACACCAGCACCTAGTCCACCTGTCAAATCAGTTTTGGAACTCTTTGTCTGGAATGGCCATCAGTGCTTTTTTTTACCCTTGGGCAAAAAATCAGTGCTGTATTACCCCTGATGTCCTGAATGTCATCAAACGTCTTCTTTTCAATATGTCCTTTATCTTCAGAAAAAGAAAAAGTCCTTGGGGGCCAGATCAGGTGAGTAGGGAGGGAGCACCAATGCAGTATTTGTACAGTGCTGCCAACATAAGCGTCTGGTGGGGAGACCGTGAACTTAATTGTCACATCCCAACAAAGAATGATGACGGCTCTGATGGCCATTCCAGACAAAGAGTTCCAAAATTGCTTCGACACGCAGACTAGGCACTGGTATCAGTGCAGAGCTTCCCAAGGGGAGTCCTTTGAAGGTGACTGTAGTGATGCTCAGCACTGAGGTATGGAACACATTTACTAGGATGAGTTGCCCAACCTAAGTGTCGGACCTCGTAAGCTATGAATTAACTAGCGTTGTATTTTTTTCTAAGGCACTAGCAAACTTTATCTGTGAAGATAATAAATAGTTTAGTTTTTGCAGGCTAGCAAGTCACTGCCACAACTACTGACTCTGTGGTGGTGTAACCCAAAAGCAGCCAGGGACAATGTCTATACACAAACAGGCATGGCTGTGTTCTGGTGAAATTTTATTTACAAGATAAATTTGGCACGGTCATGGTTCACAGGCTTTTAGTCCAGAAAAGAGTGGGAAGTGGTATTAGAATATTTAAGAAGTAGATATTGCTTTCATCTATCAGAACAATATTGAGAGATTCTTTATGTTCCAGGTGACTGTGAATCAGTCTTACGGGGCAAGGACCCTGGAGCCAGACCCCTCCGTTAGAATCCAAGCACTCCCACTTGCCCACTTACGCAGTTACTTAATCCTATTTTCTTACATTCTTTATCTAGAAAAATGGTGGGGTGTGGGGAAAATGAGGTTGTTGGGAAGATGAAATGAGTTAATGCATGTCCTTCACTCAGAACTGTGCCTGGTGAACAGTAGGAACTAAATAAATATTAGCTAATATCATAAAAGCTCATTTTCATTCACCATGGCCTGTGGAAAAAAAGGCCCTTAAATATTTTCCAGTTTCTTCTTGTCATCAGCAAATAAACAAACAAACAAACAGTTTCTGCACAGCTAGTGTTAAGGAGACCTGGATGCGTACAATAATTCTGAGTTCCCACGGGCTTAGCCTGGGGCTTATTTATTCTTATATCCCCAGCACTAATCATGTCTACATATAGCTGGGAAATGCAAAATGAATGAGGAAAGGAATGGCTGGATGAATCTAAAAATATAATGACTCACAGCGGCATCCCTGGTGGCTAAAGACCACGGAGATAAACAGTCCCCCAAGAGGTATCTAAAGAGGATGCTTTTGACAGAAGAAAGGCAGGTAGCTCCATTAGACGGTGAGGTGCTAAAGCAGACATATCCTAGAAATTAGAGCAGTCAGGGTATTGAGGGCAAGGACAAACACATATTTTGTAAGAAGGTCAATGTCAGGGCTAGGATACAGCCAAGGAAATCCAGCCCTCGTCTGATGACTTTGGAATGACTTTCTAGAGGACTTGGAGAGTCAGGAACAATTTGAGTGATGGGGAAAAAGAGTGCCAGCAATTGAAGATAGAAAAGATTTTTAGATATTCCAAGAAAAGGCACGGATTGAAGGGTGAAAGTAGAATTGAATGACAAAGTGGGGAAAAGGATTTTTCCAGCTTCTTCAATGTCTCCAAGTATAAAACACAACTGAGTGATTTCTTTTTTTGTAGGTGCATATGACATCCAAACACCACGCTGTAAGAATCAGCCCTCCTCCTTTATCCTGCTGCTTGTCTAAATCTCAATATCAACTCCAAACTCTAAGGAACCTTAAGTGGGAAATGTTGGCTTGACCTCACTTGTATCGTTCCTTAAGATCTGTTCATCAGCTATTTTATCTTCTGCTGACAATTCATCCTAAATTTCTTTCAGAGCACTTTTCTCATGGATAGCAGCACTTCTCAGATTTGGATGGGCGTGTAGGTGATCTAATCACCTTGTCAAAGTATAGACTCTAAATCAGAGAATGTAGGGTGACGTCTGAGAGTCTGATTCTCCAGCAATTTGCCGATCTGTGAGCCCTACTTTGAGAAGCAAAGATGTAGAGAACATTTAATCCTTATTTCCTGCCTAATATTATTCTTTTCTTTTCCCTGGAGTGGGGGGGAGACTTTTCTCTGATTCATGACTCAAATGGGACACTGAGGTCACCTCCTCCTTCTACCTTCACTTTGTGAAAGTATCCAAAATTGCCCTCAATTGCCTAAATGGATTTGTATAACCAGGGGCTTTAGAACAGAATCTCAGAGCTTTCAAAAATTGAAGCTCTCCAGTAGGACTCATATATACCTTTTGACACTTATTTTGATATTGGGAATCCTGCCTGTTTTGCTTTTCCTCTCTGAAAATCTGTCACCCAACATTTTTTCCCCTCAATTCTTCTTTTTCTTTTAATATGCTCAAAATAACTACATGGGCTTACTTCCTGCTGTATACTTATATCTAAATTAAAAATGCAGTGACTATTCCTCTTTTTAAATAGTATCATTAGACAGAATGAATGACAATGTCATACATATACTTTTCTACATATAATTTAAATATTCTATTGCTATATTATAAAAAAGCATTTAGAAACTATAAAGCCATATTACATGAAACATTTGAAACAACATATCATTTGTGCTATTTTTTGCTGACAGAGTTGTACAATAATGCATTATACCTTTTGAGTAAGGCATATTGAGTCTTACCGTGATTTTAATTATTTTAAATATATGTACCCTTAATACATGCATTAAACTTATTTATACAGTTTTCCCATTCTCTTTCTCTCATCTGAAATACCCTCTGAAATTCTTAAGTCAAGAACTAATATCAGTATTCATAATAGCAAAAACATGGAACCAACCATGCTGCCCATTGAAAGAGGACTGGATTTTTAAAATGTGGTACATATACATGATGGACTATTGTGCAGCCACTAAGGAGGACAGAATTATGAACTTCACAGCAACTTGGATGGACTTAGAGTCTATAATACTGAGTGATCTATCTCAGAAACAAAGAACTGAGTACCACATGTTCTCATTCATAAGTGGACCTTGAATAATTATCATAATATTATAAGAAATGGATTGGCAGTAGTGGAAAACTGCTGGGGGGTGGGGGGATTGGCAGTAGTGGGAAACTGCCAGGGGTTGGGGGTGGCACACCTCCTGAACAAGGGTACCTGCTTAATGAACATTTGTATACCTAACCCTGAATTGTAACCCACATATTTAAAATAAAAAACTTAAAAAACAAAAAGAGCAGGAAAAAAAAAAAGAATTCATATCACACAGCATCTTACTGTGTTCGCATTGGACTCGTTTCTCAGTTAATTTCCAAGTATACCTGATGCTTCTGCCTTTTGACAGTTTCTATTCTTGATCTGTGCAACACTCTTTGATATCTTCATGCAATAACTTCCCTTTAGCCCCTCTATGCCTACAATCTTTTTCCAGGACACTCCCTGTCTTCATTCAGTCAGAGATTCTGCCATCTACCCATATATTCAGTCATCTGTCCATTCATGCAACCATATCCATTGATATTCAGTATTAAAAATCCACATAGTAACACACTGGACATTGTCTTTGGGCTGTTATAGTCAGGAGACAGCAACAACATCTTTTCTTTAAAGGAAGGAATAGAAGGAAAAAAGGGAGGAAGAAAAGAAAGAGAAAAAAAAGAATAAGATGTTGAAGACTGGCTAGGTGCGGTGGCTCAGCCTGTAATCCCAGCACTTTGGGAGGCCATGACGAGTGAATTGCATGAGTCTGCGGGTTCGAGACCACACTGGGCAACTTGGCGAGACCTCCTCTCTACAATAAATAAAAAATTAGCCGGGTGTGGTAGCTCACGCCTGTAGTTCGGGCTATTTGGAAGACTGAGGCAGAAGGATCGCTGGAGCCCAGCAGCTCGAGACTGCGGTGGCCAGGAGCGTGCCACTGCAATCCAGTCTGGGCGACAGAGTGAGACTCCAACTCAAAAAAAAAAAAAAAAAAAAAGATGTTGAAGACTAAATCGAATTCATTTTCCCCACAATCTTTCCATACATTTATTTTCGTTCCAAAAGTTTTTATTTTCTAATGCAACATTTTCCTTCAAACTTTTCAAAGAGGTTGTCAGAAAAATAATTTTGAGATGAAGACAAGTAAAATAGACTTAATTTCATAGAGAAAAAGAAATCATCCTTGCAGAAAAACCCAGACTTCCTACCATAACTTAAAAGTCCCCATTTCCTCTGGCCCCAGCCTATGTCTCCAAACTCACCACCATATTCTACCCACACCCTTAGCTTGACCCCAGCCACGTACCAGGAGTTTCGTACATACTGAAACACAACTGCTAGCCAACCTCACATTTGCATACTCACTCGTTAAGCTTAAAAAACTCTGGTGGCCCAGCCTGTAATCCTGTGCCTTTGGGAGGCTGAGAGGAGTGGATTGCCTGAGCCCGCGGGTTCGAGACCCGCCTGGGCAGCGAGACCTCATCTCTACAATAAATCGAAAAAAAATCAGCCGGGCGTGGTAGTGCATGCCTGTAATTCCGGCTACTCGGAAGGCTGAGGCAGAAGGATCACCGGAGCCCAGCAGGTCGAGGCTGCGGTGGCCGGGAGCGGCCACTGCACTCCAGTCTGGGCGACAGAGTGAGACTCCAACTCAAAACAAAACAAAACCAAACAAAAACAAAGAACTCTTTTCCACCCTCAATCCTGTCTCCTTCTCATTATTTAAGCATTTCTCCAATGTCCTGTCCTCAGAGAGGTGTTCTGCCCTTTCTGTCCCCTTCCGTCAAACCACACTGTCAGACTCACCAATTTTATCCTATTTTTTAAGTTCTTAGCACTTTCTAGTAGGTGGCATTATCTTTTTTTTTTTTAATCAATATAGACGGCCCCTGTCTTAGCGATAGTTCAACTTATAATTTTTTGACATTACAATAGTGGAAAAGTACTAAGCCTTCAGTAGAAACCACACTTTAAATTTTGAATTTTGATCTTTTCTCAGGCTAATGACCCATGGCATTTTATTTTCTCAGCAATCACGAGGAAAACCAACAAATACTCTATTGTGTATTGTGTTGCCAGATTTGAAGGATATTGTGTTCTGTGTTTTCACATTCCATCATGTCTACAAAATGCCCACCTGTGTCTCCTGCTTCTGGTGAGAAGAAGGCAATTACTCTTGAGATGGAAGTTTAGATAATTGCCCAGAACAAAGGAAGTAGGCCAATGAGAACCACTCTACATGAGTTAGAACTTCTGCAGTCCACGACTTTGACGGTCTGATCTTTCAGATGCATTTTTGACTCATGATATTATCAACTTATGTGGGGTTTTTCAGGATGCATTATAATTTATTGTCTATCCTTCCCCTTGCGATACAGGTATCTATCTATCTGTCTATCTATCTACCTACCTACCTACCATCTATCTACCTTCCTACCCATCTATCCATCCATCACCTATCCTTTACAGTTTAATTCTAAATCTTCCACCTAGGACATTGCCCAAGATGAATTCAATAAATAGATACTAACTGACCAAGACTTAACAGTCACATTACCTTTACTGCTGCCCTGCAGAGGTGTGTTCACTGAGTTGCCTGGGAGCAGTGACCTATGCTTTTTAATGACAGAAGCAGCCTTGTAAAACCTGTGATTGAGTTTAAATAAGGACGTTGTGAGGATATTATCTACCATAGTGTTATCTCCATGTCCTGCTATTCATAAAGCATTTTAAAAAATATTTCCTCTTTGGATAGTTGTCAGAAAATGTATTACATTGACAATCTGGAATATTTGTTTTCCTTGGACTATATGTCTATAACTGTATTCCTTGTTTTTCTTTGTCATTGGTAAGATGAACTATAGTGCCTTGGACTTGTCTTACATATCCTTACCTTTTCCCATACACATTATATACTATGTGCCAAAATGTATACTAAGTGCTTGTCTGGTTTCTCACTTAATATTTTACTCATGGACGACCTCAGGGACTATTAGGGATAACAGAGGGCACAATTAATTAAGACTATTCTCACATATATATCTAATGCTAGTTAATTTCTTAGATATATAGCGTGCTCTTAATGCTATGACTAGGGTCGTTATTTAACTCACAAATGAAAAGAGCCAGGAAAAGAGGGAGGGGGGAGAGAAACAGGCAAAACAAGGAAAAGGAAAATTTCCTGAAGTAAAAAATCTGTTTTCAAGGGCCCAAAGGTAAAGAAGAATCTACATAAAGAGGAAAGAACACTAATTGGAATGAGATCCAAGTTTCTTAAAAGCAAATTTGTGTTTGACCTTATTCACTACTATATCTATAGGACCTAGAACTAACACACACACACACACACACACACACACACAAGCTACTTAGGAAATAGTTAAATGAATAAATAAGCAGAGGACACTCATTTTTTTCTTGAAAATTAGAGCACAAATAGTTTATCCCAGAGCCGTGGTTCTCACCCAGGGGTGATTTTAAATATTTGCAACTGGAACTTTTGGCAACGTCTGAAAACATTTCTGGGTAGGACTACTGGCATCTCATGGGCAGATGTCAGAGAGGCTGCAAAACATCCTACAATGCAAGCACAGGCCTTCACAACAAAGAAGTACTGGCCCTGGATGCCAACAGGGCTGAAGTTAAGAACACCTACCCTTGAGAGAGAAGTAATTTAAAAAAAATTTTTAAGGGTTAAATCATGATTCTCATACAGATATAAAATGCATATGTCCTAAGGAATTTATATCAGTCAATCAGTAAGGGAACTAGACAGATTTTATGAGCAGTTTAAAAGAAATCTAAAAACAGACATATTTACAGACCAAGAAATTGAAATTAATGTGGAAATGGAGGCAAAACTATCCTTTCCACAGAATGGGAGGGAATCCACTTGAACTTCACTAGACCAACAAAGGTTAACTACAATTGACAGAATTATAGAAGAGCTCCCATAAGGCCAGAATAGGGAAAGTAGAGGGTGTGCTAGTATATGGATAATGGTTTTCCATTAAAATATACCTTTTTTTTTCCAACAGAAAGAAGAAAAGGTGAAGTAGAGATGTTGGTCACCATTACCTGCTGCCACTGACCCATTGTTCTGGTGACATTTGGGTACTATTCACCAAAGAATGGGTTTAATCAGTATATAAACAACATTTCTATGTACCTGATATTCCAGATTAAGCCATTCTAATTCAAGGACCCTCAAATGTATCCCCATCTCTTTGAAGTTGCATATCTAAATTTGATTTTTTTTTTAAATTGGATTTTCTTTTAAGTGGACTTCAACAGAATGTAAGCGCAATCAGAACATTGCACATAGGAGAAAGAAAAAAGAATACAAGATAATATACTGCCCTTGTCTGCCTTGATACTAAAACTAGAATCAAATGTTTTGTCTTTTAAATGAAACTTATGGAAGAAGATAAAATTTTCATTAGAACATAACCATGAGGACAGTATAATATCTCATAATAATCTACATGGAGGACAAATTAATGATTCATAGAAAACCACAGCCCTGGAAATAATGATTGAGACAATAAGTTTAAGCCACTTGAAATATTCAATATAGGCCCCTGAGGAAGCATGGATGATTCAACTTCGTATAAATCACTTATGATTTTTAATGGTTCACCATCTTAACATCATTTGTGTGTGAAGTATTTCACCAAGGTTGGCCAAGAGTCCATTGTAATCAAGATGTTAAATTCCTTTGGCTTTCTCACAGTTTGGCTGATTGAACACAAAGATAATATTTCTAGTCAATGATAACAAATGTGTTCCTTTTACTAAATTTGAAGTAAAATAAGTATGCATGAAACTCTCTGCACTTAAGGTAACCTTTTCTATTTAATCTTCTAGTTGAAATAAAAAATGTTGCAAGGACTCCAACAAAGGTGATTTTTTTTAAAGCTATTTTACTTATTCTCTTTACTTAAAATATTTAAATCTTCAAAAATATTTCCACCTGGATTTCAGAATGATGGGGCAGCCAACAATATAATCAAAGCTGAAAACATTGAAATGTGTAAAAACTAAGCTCAACAAATTACGTCTGAATTTGATTGAGTAAGAAAGCAAGAGGAGCTGTATACAACACAGATCAATTCATCAAGGGATAAGAAAAACCCTGTGGACAGCTGTCATGCTTATTGACAGAATCTTTTATCGAGCCTGACTCCATGAACTCTTGGTCATCACTAATGTAAAAATTACTTAGCTGGGTTCTATTATCATTCTATTGTCATTTCTCAATTACTTGTAAATATTTCTCACAAATAGCTAGTGGAAACACTCAGTAAAGATAAATGCTTCAATTCTACTTGCAAGAGCACACTCTCAACCAGGGACACATTACATTGTATTCTATTTCCTTAGATGGTTACTATGCTATTAATAAAAATGAAACCTGATTCAGAAATTAAAATTTTGATTAGGTTTTTGCATTATGGAAAAATATATTAATCTAAACATGTCAGTAGGGCTTAACTAGACCCTATTTCAACCAACACCTGTCCCCCGCAAGCAGAAGAGAATGGCTGTTAACACAAGAGAGTTTGAGAGTTGTTGATTGCTTAAAAAAAAAACCCACCTATTTATTCTTCTTTAATCAAGGTAATTACAGAGTACAATGGTTACTTGAAGCTTATACTCTATTTATCAAGGTAAAAGTAAGGTGTTTTAAGACACCGTTCCCTTGTGCTGAGGTTAAGAAATACCACCACATCTTACTCTTGGAGTAAAAGACTTTGCTTTTATTTCAAAAATTTATAGGCCAGGTTAATATTCTTACCGAAAAAAATCAAATTTTAGCTTTTGGAATTTGAAAGTTTGGAATTGGGAAATAGTAATAATAGTATTTTGATGAACTTTAAAAACTGACAGAAAAGTCACACCCTTACATCTGGTGATGCCAAAAGACTTTCATGGCAAAACTAATTCCAAAGTGGAAAACTTTCAATAAATTTACAGATTCGTTTTCTTTAAAGAATCATGAGAATTGAAATAGCGACAGTCGTTAAAGTCATTGACACAAAAATCAAAATTCCTTCTTTATTATGAAGGCATTTCAATGTTTTGTGGTGTGCATTTTCAAATGTCAATGAAGAAAGCATGAGAATTCAATCCTCAGCGTGAAAGTTCAGAATTTAAATTAGGAAGGTTTATCCTCCTGGAAGTCTGTCCTTGAATTGCCACTGTATATTATCATTTATGATAGCTGCTCTAGTTATGTATGTATTCGGTAAGCGCTTTGACACACGCTCATCTTGGCATAGTAATCTGACAAACAGGTAGAAGAGTTTCACAGACAACCCTGGACTAAGAGTCAAAAGTTCCACATCCCAGACCGACTTCTACCAACTCTTCAGCTGTAGAAGCTCATGCAAGGCATGTGAAGAGGCTAAGGTACATTTTACATTTGAAGATTGATGATGTAATACTATAAGAAAAGGATTATCAGTAGTGGGAGGTGAGATTGGCAGTAGTGGGATTCTGCCAGGGCAGTGGGGGTGCACCTCATCAACAAGGGTGCCTGCATAGTGAATATTTGTATACTAACCCTGAATTGTACCCCACATCTTTAAAATAAAGAAAAAGAAACCCTGAAAAAAAAAAGAAAGAAAATTGATAATGAAGGTGAACCCCTTGCTTATATCACACATTCACTTTGTGGATTAAATGGGAAAATCCATTTGGGAAAATCACAATAAAGATATACAATTCTTGGGCAACCTCTTCAGGTCCCTCCAACTGTGGGAACTTTTCTGTCTTCTCAATAAATGCTGCTTTCAAAAAAAAAAAAAAAAGTTATACGATTCTCCCAAATTTTATTATGCCTTTTACCACTGGTGATAGACAATGGCCAGAGAGTATTGTCTCCATTTTTTGTGCATCAAACCAAATTTGTGGCTTTGGTTGCTGGTGGGTGACAATCTCATGCAAAGCATAAGTATCAGTGTGAGAATGTCAAGGGCAAGAGATATAGAATGAAACCAATCGAGGTAAAACTATAGTTTCCTTGCCTGTTCTAAAATTTTTCATCTGACCACAGATCATGTGAGTAAAAATTGCCATAATTAATAAGAGATTCATTACTTAACCCACATGCATTATTCACTTAGTACTTTTTTTGTATAGTTATTACTCATGAAGAATAGAAATTACAAGGACTATTGTCTCAACAATGTCATATTGAATTTCAGTGCATTTCTCTATTTATTTGTGCTCATTTCTTTCAGTTTTTACAAACAATGAGGTAGATCAAAATTCTAAGCAGCAGCTTTAATTCTTTCGCAATGAAACTATCTTAATAGCATCCAAAAAAAAAGCAAAAAATGAAATAAAAAGAGAACAGAGGAGAAGCAGGGCCACAGGTTCCTTAGAAACAGAGGAGAGTAAGAAATGAAAATTCAAAAAAGGGTTGGTAACAGAGGACTCAATGGCTTTAGAGGCAAAACCAAGAAGAATCCCTGAATGCAATCTACATTGGGGAAAAATTATATTATGGAATGCCAGGACCTAAAGGGTAGCCTGGAAAATTGTAAAGGAAACAGCCCATTCAGACAAGCCCTGAGCAGCTCACAAACAGTAAAATCTTCAAATTCAAGAATACAGAGCAAGCGAGAAGTGCTGAAAGTCAAAATAATCACATGCTGATTAAGAAATCACCAAATAATATCAACCAAATTAATGCAGCAAATTTTCATCGTGATGCTATAAGATGCTAGAAATACAACATTGAAGAAGCCAGACAGAATTCTTGGTCTCATGAAAATTACGATTTTGTGGAAAACAAAGGCATTAATGACGTTAGCATAAATGATATTTCATAATCATTAGAGCACATGAAGGAAACACCAGGCTCTGATGAAATAACAGGGAGGCAAATTTTAAATTTACAGCTCAGGTTTTCTTCCTTTGAGAAAAATAGCATTTCACCTCATTTATAAAAGATGGCTAAGAATGAGATATTGGAAGAGTAAGGATGTCAAGGCATGTGGGCCCTTTGATATGGATGTAGGCTTAGCGCGTTCTGAGAGCAATGAGGATAAAGTGCAAAAAATGAGCAGTAGTTCCTCTAAAATATGTTTAACATTTAATCCATACCTTCTCCAGGAAGCCTTTCTGATTTCTCCTACTTTGAGTGATCTTCTCTGTGCCTTCCCTGTGGTGCGTGTCTCTACTACTGCACTTCCTAGATTTTGAGACAATTCACTTCAATGACATATTCATGTTTATATCCAATATTGCCTACCACAGTATTAAGAAAATGGGTGACCGGGCTCAGTGGCTCAGCCTGTAATTCCAGGTCTTTGGGAAGCTGAAGTGAGTGGATTGCCTGAGCCCACAGATTCAAGACCTGCCCGGGCAACTTGGCGAGACCTCGTCTCTACAATAAATCAAAAATTAGCTGGGTATGGTAATGCATGCCTGTAGTTCTGGCTACTTGGAAGGCTGAGGCAGAAGGATCACCGGAGTCAAGCAAGTCGAGGTTGCGGTGGCCAGGAGCTCGCCACTGCACTCCAGTCTGGGCAACGGAGTGAGACTCCAATTCAAAAAAAAAAAAAAAAAACAAGAGAAAGAAAATAGGCACTTGGTAGATGATTATTAAATTAAACAATGAATGGAGTTCTAAACATAGTCATTAAGGTTACAACAGTAAACTCAAGAAGCACACAGTCACAGACAATTAATACAACTTTCTATTTTCTGTTGTCCTGAGTATTTCATTACTGTGATTTTTGGAATACATTTCTAAACTGAAGACAGCATTTTCTAATCTACTATAGAAGAAGTCTTAGGTAACTGCTTTACTGGACCATCTGAACCTTACAAAAGTGTTAGAATTTTTTTGTTGTTCTTCAATCATTTTATTTTTCCCTCTAATCATGTTCTATTCACTCTCCCTTTTCAGTACCCTAAAATTATCTTGGCAGATCCAATGACTTCAATAAATCAAGTGTTGTGCAATCCACATCAGTTGATCCAGTTTAAAATCTGATCTCATAACAAATTTACGTCTCTAATTCCCTTCACACTTCCGCATCAGTCAACTCTGTGCCTTGGGCCAAAGGCAGGAGAATTTGAACGTGTGCTCTTCACTTTGCTCCCTGACACCTTCCACATTTTTTTCAGGAATGGAGTTGAGGAAAGGATCTGAGAAAATTGACAAAACCGTTGTCACTTGAAAGATGCAATTGTAGTCTTATCTTGGTTAATAATGTTCTCTCCTTTGGGCAGGATCCAAAGAGTAGCTCTCGTGGGGGGTCTTGCAGGGTCTTCCCCTGGCTCCAGGAAGGGAACATGGGATTGATGTGACTTTTTCTAAATGCTTCCTCCAGTTCCCTCCTGCCAAGACACCTCCTCCCGACCCCCAAAGCTCTTACTCTCTGGGTTCCCTTACCTGATGGGCAACCATCTTACGCAGGTTACTGGAATATAGACTTAGACCTTTTACTTTCTGTGGTGACAACTTACTGCACAAGAACATTGTGCATCTTGTCTTGCAAACTGGAAATGTAGGGAAGTCTCCATCTACTTTGAATCGCTTTCTAATTCCTTTATTTCCTCAAGTCTTATGTGTAAGCAGATGATCAAGTGGGAAACTGTGTCCTGATCTTCCTTTCTTGCCATAATTCATATTCCTGTCGGTGAAAGGCAAAGTAATTTTTTTTTTTTGAGTTGGAGTCTCACTCTGTCACCCAGACTGGAGTGCAGTGGCCGCTCCCGGCCACCGCAGCCTCGACCTGCTGGGCGCCGGCGATCCCT